>NC_011912.2:955621-983334 GCF_000006355.2 Plasmodium knowlesi strain H | reverse complement strand
AAGGACTGTTTAAAGGGAGGGGGTAAGGAATGAGTACTTAGGGGGGGTAAGGAATGAGTACTTAGGGGGGGTAAGGAATGAGTACTTAGGGGTATAGAAAGACTACTTAGGGGTAAGGAAAGACTACTTAGGGGTAAGGAAAGACTACTTAGGGGTAAGGAAAGACTACTTAGGGGTATAGAAAGACTACTTAGGGGTAAGGAAAGACTACTTAGGGGTAAGGAAAGAGTGTTTAGGGGTATAGAAAGACTACTTAAGGGTAAGGAAAGACTACTTAGGGGTAAGGAAAGACTACTTAGGGGTAAGGAAAGAGTGTTTAGGGGTAAGGAAAGAACGTTTAAGGGGAAGGAATGTCTCTTTCCTAGGTTACTAGAACAACAATATGGCCTGGTATTTAATCACCTTAAGGGGGGGAGAGGGAATAAGTGCTTAGGGGGAAAGGAAAGAGTGTTTAGGGGGGGGGTGTAAGTAAAGGGTGTTTAGGGGGGGGGTCACGGAAAGAGTGCTTAAGGGGGGTGTCGGGAAAGATTGTTTAGGGGGGGTGAAAGTAAAGAGTGTTTAAGGGGGGGTTGAAGGAAAGAAGGTTTATAGGAGAAAGAAATCTGTTTAGGGGGGGGAGAGGGAAAGAGTATTTAGGGGGAGGGGTGGAGAAGGAAAGAGTGTTTAGGGGGGTGTAACGGAAGGAGTGCTTAAGTGGGGGAGAAGGAAAGAATGTATTTAGGGGGTGTGTAAGGAAAGAGTGTTTTAGAGGGGGGATAAGTAAAAGGAAGGTTTAGGGGGGGGTAAGTAAAAGGAAGGTTTAGGGATAAAGAATGAAGGTTTAGGGGAAAGGAATGTTTCTTTCCTAGGTTAATAGAACAATAATATGGCCTGGTACTTAACCACCCTAAGGGGGGGGGGGGGGGGTAAGGGAAGAGTGCTTAGGGGGGAAGGAAAGAGTGTTCAGGGGGGGGGTTTAGGAAAGACTGTTTTAGGGAGGGAAAGGAAAGACTACTTAGGGGTAAGGAAAGACTACTTAGGGGTAAGGAAAGACTACTTAGGAGTAAGGAAAGACTACTTAGGGGTAAGGAAAGACTACTTAGGGGTAAGGAAAAACTACTTAGGGGTATAGAAAGACTACTTAGGGGTAAGGAAAGACTACTTAGGGGTAAGGAAAGACTGCTTAGGGGTATAGAAAGACTACTTAGGAGTAAGGAAAGACTACATAGGGGTATAGAAAGACTACTTAGGGATAAGGAATGAGGGTTTAGGGGAAAGGAAAGACTACTTAGGGGTAAGGAAAGACTACTTAGGGGTTAGGAAAGACTACTTAGGGGTAAAGGAAAGACTACTTAGGGGGGGGTGAAAGGAAAGAGTACTTATGGGTAAGGAAAGACTACTTAGGGGTATAGAAAGACTACTTAGGGGGGGAGTAAGGGAAGAGTACTTAGGGGGGGAGTAAGGGAAGAGTACTTAGGGGGGGAGTAAGGGAAGAGTACTTAGGGGGGGAGTAAGGGAAGAGTACTTAGGGGGGGGGTGAAAGGGAAGACTACTTATGGGGGGGGAGTAAGGGAAGAGTACTTAGGGGGGGGGTGAAAGGGAAGACTACTTATGGGGGGGGATAAGGAAAGACTACTTAGGGGGGGTGAAAGGAAAGACTACTTAGGGGTAAGGAAAGACTACTTAGGGGGGGTGAAAGGGAAGACTACTTAGGGGTGGGGAAAGGGAAGACTACTTAAGGGGGCGGGAAAGGGAAGACTACTTAGGGGTGGGGAAAGGGAAGACTACTTAAGGGGGCGGGAAATGGAAGACTACTTAGGGGGGGGGTAAGGAAAGAGTACTTAGGGGGGGTAAGGAAAGACTACTTAGGGGTAAGGAAAGACTACTTAGGGGTAAAGGAGAGACTATTTAGGGAAAAGGAAAGACTCCTCGCCGACGGAGACCGGATACTACACACTAACCGGGTAATAGTAACCTGATGGTAGGGACCGGATGGTAGGAACTGGATAGTATGAACCGGACAGTATGAACTGGATGGCGTGAACCGGATGGTATGAACCGGATGGTGGAGACTGGATGGTAATAACCGGATGGTATGGACCGGATGGTATGGACCGGATGGTATGGACCGGATGGTATGGACCGGATGGTATGAACCGGATGGTATGAAGGGGACGGTATACACCGGATGGCATAAACCGGATAGTATGAACCGGATGGTATGAACTGTATGGTATGAACCGGTTGGTATGAACCGGATCGTAGGTACCGGATGGTATGAACCGGATGGTATGAACCCGATGGTATGAACCCGATGGTATGAACCCGATGGTATGAACCCGATGGTATGAACCGGATGGTAGTAACCGTATGGTGGAAACTGGACGGTGGGGACTGGATGGTGGAGACTGGATGGTGGGGACTGCATGGTGGAGACTGGATGGTATGAACTGGATGGTCTGCACCGGATGGTTTGAACCGTATGGTATGAACCGGATGGTGGGAACTGGATGGTGCAGAGTGGATGGTAGTAACCGGATGGTAGAGACTGGATGGTTGGGACTGGATGGTGGAGACTGGATGGTGGAGACTGGATGGTGGGGACTGGATGGTGGAGACTGGATGGTGGGGACTGGATGGTGGAGACTGGATGGTGGAGACTGGATGGTGGAGACTGGATGGTGGAGACTGGATGGTGGGAACCGGACGGTATTAGGCGGATGGTACAGACCGGATGGTATGAACCGGATGGTAGGTACCGGATGGTATGAACAGGATGGTATGAACCGGATGGTATAAACAGGATGGTATGCACCCGATGGTATGAACCCGATGGTTTGAACCCGATGGTATGAACCGGATGATGGGAACTGGATGGTCTGAAGCAGATGGTATGAACCGGATGGTAGGAACTGGATGGTGGGAAGTGGATGGTGGGAAGTGGATGGTGGGAACTGGATGGTAGAAACCGGATGGTGGGAACTGGATGGTGGGTACTGGATGGTGGGAACTGCATACTACACCAACCGAATACTAAACTAACCGGATAGTGGAAATTTAGAACAATCCCAAACGAAAAAAGAAAAAAAAAAGGAAAAAATTTTTCATCGATTGTGAATGACATACATTTACTTAATCTACATAAATACATACAACATAGAACATACAACATACAACATACATATACATACACATAGTGCACTTTACATGTCATACTATTCCTTTTTTTTTTTTCGCAGCTGAAATATGCATGAAGCAAGATGGCAACAGTTTATGTGGTCGACTAAAGTGTGCAAGAGATCATTGGAATTTGACGAAAGGACAGAGCGGCAACAGCAACGTAAGCAGGGGGAAAGACTGTACATATATACATACATATAGATTTATGTATATGTATATGTATATAATACGTATATATATGTATATACGTATATATGTATATGTACATATATGTATATACGTATATATATATATGTATATATATATCTTTTCCTTTTCTATGTAGGAGGAATTCTGGAAAAACTATGTCCAGGAGAAGCTTAACAGTCTATTCTCTGATAAGGTAGACAATGGTGACACCGGAGGTGCCAAATGCGACAGCGGTTCTATGGACAGTGCGAACCAAGCAGCTTGCAAGCGCATGGCAGCATTGTTGAATCACATGTACACGACCACAAATGGCACTAACGAACTGTCTGATCAAATTGTACAATGTGTTCTGTTAAATGCTTATGCTAAAAAATTAAAAGACGAAGCAAAAGAAAAAGGTTATTGTAGCATAGATGAGGGTATAAAAGAAGCTTTCGCAACTGCTGCGAATGGTAAGGGTGTCTCTTGCCAATGGGAAGAAAACAACTATGACCAATGCTCAATTACCACAAGTGCCACCACCAATGAGAGTGTAAAGGAAAAAGTGAAAACACTGTTCAGCAGCAACAACCAAACAGGGGACACCAAAATACACGAAACCTTGGCTGAGTTCAATAAGGGAAATTCCTTATGTGAACGAGTAAATTGTGCATTGCATTGGTATAAGAGCACGGGAAAGGTAAGTGGGCACACACGCAGTCTACTTGGGTAGTAAGGAATGATCATTACATATACATATATACACGTACACATATACATATATACGTATATGTATATGTATATATATATGTATACATATATACGTATATGTATATGTACATATAAATATGTATATGCATTTATGCATATGCATATATATATCTATATATATATATATATATATATTACTTCAATTGTAGACTGATATGTGGAACGAAGTCCAAGGGCATGTCACTTCACTTGGCCAGACCATGTCTAACAATACGGACGAAGGGTTAGGGACCCACTGCGAAGGCTTGGGCACCAACAAGGAAAAGGAAGTATGCCTCCTCTTTGCAAAAGGATTACACCACATGTACAAAAATACAAATACTAACAGCAACGATCCTACGAAGTTGTTTCAGCGAACTATGATGTGCGCAGCATTAAATGCTTATGCAAATAAATTGAAAGCGGACGCGCAGAATAAAACGAGTAGCGGAAAAGGGAGCTGCAACATAAAGGAGGGCATAAGTAAGGCCTTTGGAGCAAGTAAAAACATTATGGAAAAAGGAAAACCTACATGCCAAGGTTCTAACAATCCTGGTTGTTTTCAATGCACATGGGAGAAAGATAAATTTGCCAAATGCGCAATTAACACAAATGGCCCAGGTAGCAAAACTGAGGAAGTGAAGGACAAATTGACGACCGTTCTCGAGAACGACGAAACTGGACTGAAGGAATCTTTAGACAAAATATGTAAGTAGACATTCCAATCTCAATAACCAACCAACCCCCAAACACAGCAAAAAAAAAAAAAAAAAAAAAAAAAAAAAAAAAAAAAAAAAAAAAAAAAAAAAAAAAAAAAAAAAAAAAAAAAAGAGAAAAAAAAAAGGTGAAAGTTTGAGTACGCCTGTGGGTTGTCAAAAGACAGATTGCGGGCTTAGGAAAAAGGTTGTAGGGGTGTTGGAATAACGTCTTAGGGGTGTTAGAAGTCAGATTCCGGATTTAGGAGTAAGGTTGTAGGATATAGGAATAATGTTGTAGGGGTGTCCGAATAAGGTTGTGGGATGCAGGGAATTAGATTCCTGGTTTAGGAATCAGATTCCGGGTTCAGGAGTCAGATTCCGGGTTCAGGAGTCAGATTCCGGGTTTAGGAGTCAGAATCCGGGTTTGGGAATGAAGGTTGTAGGGGTGTTAGAATAAGGTTGTAGGGGTGTCAGAATAGGGTCTTAGGGGTGTCAGAATAGGGTCTTAGGGGTGTCAGAATAGGGTCTTAGGGGTGTCAGAATAGGGTCTTAGGGGTGTCAGAATAAAGTTGTAGGGGTGTTAGAATAATGTTGTATGGGTGTTAGAATAATGTTGTATGGGTGTTAGAATAATGTTGTAGGGGTGTTAGAATAATGTTGTATGGGTTTTAGAATAATTTTCTATGGGTTTTAGAATAATGTTATATGGGTGTTAGAATAATGTTGTATGGGTGTTAGAATGGGGTGTCCGGGTATAGGAGTAATACTGTATGGGTGTTAGAAGTGAGATTCCGGGTTTAGGGTGGTGACTGTTTTGAGTGTACACAGGACCAACGTTTTGATAATTGCGAAATTAACACAAATGGCCAGGGCACCACAGGTGAAAATGTAAATAGCAAATTGCAGACAATGTTTGAGGACCGACAGGATAAGACAGGACTGAAGGAATCTTTGGACAAAATATGTAAGTAGACACCCCAATCACAATAACCCCCCAACCCCAAACACAGCAAAAAAAAAAAAAAAGAAAAAAAAAAAAAAAAAATTAATTATAAGGTGGGTGTGTGGGGGGAAGATTATGATGAGGAGGATGAAGGTGATGAGAAGGTTTTAAGGGTGTTTGATGTCAGATTCCGGGTATAGGAGTAAGGTTGTAGGATGTAGGAATAATGTTGTAGGGGTGTCCGAATAAGGTTGTGGGATGCAGGGAATTAGATTCCGGGTTTAGGAATCAGATTCCGGGTTCAGGAGTCAGATTCCGGGTTTAGGAGTCAGATTCCGGGTTTAGGAGTCAGATTCCGGGTTTAGGAGTCAGATTCCGGGTTTAGGAGTCAGATTCCGGGTTTAGGAGTCAGATTCCGGGTTTAGGAGTCAGATTCCGGGTTTAGGAGTCAGATTCCGGGTTTAGGAGTCAGATTCCGGGTTTAGGAGTCAGATTCCGGGTTTAGGAGTCAAATTCCGGGTTTAGGAGTCAGATTCCGGGTTTAGGAGTCAGATTCCGGGTTTAGGAGTGAGATTCCGGGTTCAGGAGTCAGATTCCGGGTTCAGGAGTCAGATTCCGGGTTTAGGAGTCAGATTCCGGGTTTAGGAGTCAGATTCCGGGTTTGGGAATGAAGGTTGTAGGGGTGTCAGAATTCAGATTCCTGCTTTAGGATGAAGGTGTCAGGGTGTTAGAACTTAGATTCCGGGTTTAGGACAAAGGTGTCAGGGTGTTAGAACTTAGATTCCGGGTTTAGGAATAAGGTTGTGAGGGTGTTAGGACTTAGATTCGGGGTTTAGGAGGAGGGTTGTTAGGGTGTTAGAACTTAGATTCCGGGTTTAGGAAGAAGGTTGCGGTTATTAGAACTTAGATTCCGGGTTTAGGGGAAAGGTTGCAGGGTGTTATAACTTAGATTCCGCGTTTAGGACGAAGGTTGTGGGGTTGGTAGAACTTAGATTGCGGTTTCAGGAAGAAGGTGTCAGGGTGTTAGGACTTAGATTCTGGGTTTAGGAGGGAGGTGTCAGGGTGTAAGAACTTAGATTCAGGGTTTAGGAAAGGAGGTTGTAAGGGTGTTAGAACTTAGATTTCGGGTTTAGGAGGGAGGTTGTAGGCGTGTGATAAATCAGATTCCAGGTTTAGGACAAAGGTGTCAGGGTGTAAGAGCTTAGATTCCGGGTTTAGGAGGAAGGTTGTAGAAGTGTTAGAAGTGAGATTCCGGGTTTAGGGTGGTGACTGTTTTGAGTGTACACAGGAACAAAGCTTTAATAATTGCGAAATTAACACAAATGGTAGCTCTCAGGATGTAAATAACAAATTGAAAGAAATGCTTAACCAAGAAGACACCGGACTGACGGAATCTTTGGACAAAATATGTAAGTAGACACCCCAATCGCAATAACCAACGAACCCCCCAACCAAAAAAAAAGAAAAGTAAAAAAAAAAAAAAAAAAAAAAAAAAAAAAAAAAAAAAAAAAAAATAATATAAGGTGTGGGGGGGACAGTATGATGAGAAGGTTGTCGGGGTGTTAGAATTCAGATTCCGGGTATAGGACTAACGTTTTAAGGGTATTAGAATAATGTTGTAGGGGTGTCCGAATAAGGTTGTGGGATGCAGGGAATTAGATTCCGGGTTTAGGAGTCAGATTCCGGGTTCAGGAGTCAGATTCCGGGTTTGGGAATGAAGGTTTCAGGGTATAGGAGTAGGGTTTTCGGGGTGTCAGAAGTCAGATTCCGGGTTTAGGAGTCAGATTCCGGGTTTAGGAGTCAGATTCCGGGTTTAGGAGTCAGATTCCGGGTTTAGGAGTCAGATTCCGGGTTTAGGAGTCAGATTCCGGGTTTAGGAGTCAGATTCCGGGTTTAGGAGTCAGATTCCGGGTTTAGGAGTCAGATTCCGGGTTTAGGAGTCAGATTCCGGGTTTAGGAGTCAGATTCCGGGTTTAGGAGTCAGATTCCGGGTTTAGGAGGAAGGTGTCAGGGTGTTAGGACTTAGATTCCGGGTTTAGGTGGGAGGCGGCAGGGTGTAAGAACTTAGATTCCGGGTTTAGGAATAAAGGTTGTGGGGGTATAAGAATAACGTTGTAGGGGTATAAGAATAACGTTGTAGGGGTATAAGAATAATGTTGTATGGGTGTTAGAACAATGTTGTATGGGTTTTAGAATAATGTTGTATGGGTGTTAGAATAATGTTGTATGGGTGTTAGAAGTGAGTTTCCGGGTTTAGGGTGGTGACTGTTTTGAGTGTACACAGGACCAAAGTTTTGATAATTGCGTAATTAACACAAATGGCCAGGGCACCACAGGTGAAAATGTAAATAGCAAATTGCAGACAATGTTTGAGGACCGACAGGATAAGACAGGACTGAAGGAATCTTTGGACAAAATATGTAAGTAGACACCCCAATCTCAATAACCCCCCAACCAACCCCCAAACACAGCAAAAAAAAAATAAATAAAAAAGAGAAAAAAAAAAAAAAAAAAGAAGGAAAAAAAAAAAAAAAAAAAAATATATAAGGTGGGGGGGTGACAGTATGATGAGGAAGATGAGGGTATTGGTATAAGGTTGTAGGGGTGTTAGAAGTATGATTCCGGGTTTAGGAATAAAGGTTTCGGGGTGTTAGAATAAGGTTGTATGGGTGTTAGAATAAGGTTGTAAGGGTGTTGGAATAACGTTACAGGGTATAGGAATAATGCTGTATGGCTGTTAGAATGAGGTTTCAGGGTGTTGGAATAAGGTTTCAGGGTGTTGGAATAAGGTTTCAGGGTGTTGGAATAAGGTTTCAGGGTGTTGGAATAAGGTTTCAGGGTGTTGGAATAAGGTTTCAGGGTGTTGGAATAAGGTTTCAGGGTGTTGGAATAAGGTTTCAGGGTGTTGGAATAAGGTTTCAGGGTGTTGGAATAAGGTTTCAGGGTGTTGGAATAAGGTTTCAGGGTGTTGGAATAAGGTTTCAGGGGTTAGCTTTAGCTGCTTTAGGGGGAAGGGAAAAATTCCTCGCAAACAGGGACTATGTACAACAGCGACCGGATGGTAGGAACCGGATGGTATGAACGGGATGGTATGAACCGGATGGTATGAACAGGATGGCATGAACCGGATACTACACACTAACCTGATGGTACGAATCGGATGGTATTAACCGGATGGTAGAAACCTGATGGTATGAACCGGATACTACACACTAACCTGATGGTATGAACCGGCTGGTATGAACCGGATGGTAGAAACCGGATGGTAGGAACCGGATGGTATGAACCGGATGGTATGAACCGGATGGTATGAACCAGATGGTATGAACCGGATGGTAGTAATCGGATGGTATGAACTGGATGGTATTAACGGGATGGTAGGGAAGCATCCCAGGATCCCTCCCGGGAGGGGGGATAGGAAAAACTCCTCGAAGACAAAGACCGGATACTATACACCAACCGGATGGTAGTAACCGGATGGTGGGAACTGGATGGTGGGAACTGGATGGTGGGAACTGGATGGTGGGAACTGGATGGTGGGAACTGGATGGTGGGAACTGGATGGTGGGAATTCGGTGGTGGGAACTGGATGATGGAGACTGGATGGTGGGAACTGGATGGTGGGAACTGGATGGTGGAAACTGGATGGTGGAGACTGGATGGTGGAAACTGGATGGTGGAGACTGGATGGTAGTAACCGGATGGCAAGGAAACCGGATACTACAGAACCAATCTACCAACATTTACTATAGGACTCTGTGTTCATGGAGGAAAAAAGACAACATCACCTCGGACAACATCACCGATTACATAGACAACCATCATCATCATATTACTCATCCTTCGTACATTGTTTTTTCTTCTTATAGGTTTACCATGCCTAGATAATACGGAACTATGTAAACGTGCAGAATGTGTTATAGGGAGATGGAAGACTAATCGGAACGGTCAATCTGCAGTAAGGGAGAAAATATATTACTTATGATAGGCGAGCAGCATGGAATGTGTCTAATATAATATATATGTGTTGGGGAGGAAAAAGGACTTATAAAAATTTTTGTCTTAGGTAAGAATGGGTTTCATACATTTTTCTGCCTTTTTTTTTTTTCTCTTCATTTTTTGTATAGATTGACCCTTGGGAGGAAGTTCAAACTCAACTGAAGAACCTTTCTGGGGAAATACAGAAGAAAAAGGACAGTGTAGGCAGCCATTGTACGGACCTTCAGAGTGAAGAAGAGAAGGAAATATGCAAGCTTATTGCTGCAGGATTAAAGAGTATTTATGAAATTAAAGCAAATAAAAGCAAAGTGGACAGGAGTACGAAGAAAGATTTGGAGGATCAATTATTTAGACGTACCATGCGTTGTGTTTTATTAAATGCTTTTGCTGATAAATTAGAACAACTTCCATGTGCAGAAGAGAAGAAAGTAAAGGACGCTATAGATAAAGCATTTGAGAAGAATAGTGATATTAGGGGTGGAATTGATGCGTGCAAGAAAGATGATGATAAATGTTTCACGTGTGATAGGTTTAACGGTCTCGCCAATTGCGAAATTGGCGAGAACGGTAACAAGGACAAAGTAAAAGGAAAAGTAGAACCCATGCTAGAAGGAGATAATACACTCAAGAAGCAACCTCTGGAGAAGACCATATGTAAGTAGACCACAATTCTAGTCCCCCCCCCAATAACAAATATATTTGCCCCCATACATTTACAAAACAAAAATACAACAATAAAAATACAAAAAAAAAAAAAATAAAAATAAAAATAAAAACAATAACATTATATGTATATATACACATATATACATATAAGTATACATATAAGTATATATATATGTATATATATATGTATATATGTGTACATGTATATATATGTATAAATATACATGTATATATATGTATGTATATATGTATGTATATAGGTATATATATATATGTATATATGTATGTATGCATATACGTATGTGTCTATGTGTTTGTCTGTGTTTGTCTATAGGTAAACCGTGTACTGGGGAAAAGAACGGGGATTTCTGTAAAGAACTTAATTGCGTAGCAGAGAAATTGGGAAAAAGGAAGTACGGAAGTTCAAGCGGAACTCCATCCTGGGTAAGGAATGTGTGGTTGTGGTCATGGTTGTGGTCATGGTTTAGTGTGCTGTGTTGATGTTGGAATGGAAATAACCATAACATCCATAACAACACCCCAAACAACACCCCAAACAACATCCATAACAACATCCATAACAACATCCATAACAACATCCATAACAACATCCATAACAACATCCATAACAACATCCATAACAACATCCATAACAACATCCATAACAACATCCATAACAACATCCATAACAACATCCATAACAACATCCATAACATCCATAACAACAGTAACCATAACATCCATAACAACAATAATAACATCCATAACAACAATAATAACATCCATAACAACAATAATAACATCCATAACAACGACAACCTATATGTCTATATATACATATTTATATATGCATATGTATACATATTTATATATGTATGTATGTATATGCATATATGTATATATGTATGTATATATATATATATATATATATATATATATATATATATATATATATATATATATATATATGTATATAACTCCCGTTTTATGTTTAGAATGACATGAAGGATGACTTTGGAACAGAGTTAAAAGCACTGCTGGATGAAATGAAGAAAAATGATAATCAAAACGCAGTTGCAACGAAATACTGCAGCACAGACAAGGGCGGCAACACATGGAGCGAAAGAGATGCCCATGGCGCCGCAAACAAGACTGCTTGCAAACTTGTTGTAGCGGGGCTGCAACATATATCCAGTATTCAGGAATCCTTCTCCACTAAGGAGAAAACCCCTTATGATAACCAAGAGTTTAAACAACTTGCTTCCTGCTTATGGCTAAAGGAGGTCGTAAAAAAAATGAAAGAAGAGAGTAAAATTTGTGACATTTCTAAAGGTATTCAGGCCGCTTTCTTAAAGACAGAACAAATTAAAGGAGAGAAATGTACAAAAGAACCCTGCATTGTCTGTAATTGGGACGATAATAACGATAAAAACAAACTTGGCAATTGCCAAATTGGCAACGAAACTGTCAATGTGAACACCAAATTGGAAGCAGTACTCACGGGAGAGAAGAAGAACGAAGTAGATTCCACCCTCCGAGCAATAACTGAAACAAAGGGAAATGCGGATTCTTCTTTATGTCCTCGTCTTCAATGTCTAGCATCTCGAGTTAGGGCTCTTAAGAAGGAGGTAAGTATAATATGAAATGTTATGGAAGAAGAGGTGGAATGCAAAAGGGATAGAAGTAATAAAAGAAAAAAGAGAAAAGGAAAAAAAAAAAAAAAAAAAAAAAAAAAAAAAAAAAAATATATATATTTCAGGTTCCGAGTTTAGGAGTAAGGTTGTAGGGTACATGAGTAAGGTTCAGGGTATAGGAAGAAAGTTGTAGGGGTATTGGAATGAGATTCAGGATATAGGAAGAAGGTTCTTGGGGTGTCAGAATAAGGTTGTACAGTTGTCAGAATAGGGTCTTAGGGGTGCTAGAATAAGGTGGTAAGGGTGTAATAATAAGTTCGTAGGGGTGTTAGAATAAGATTGTGGGGGTGTTAGAATAAGGTTGTGGGAGTGTTAGAATAATGTTATATGGTTTTTGGAGGAAGGTGGTGGGACTGTTGGAATAAGTCTGTAGGGGTGTTAGAATAATGTTGTAGGGGTATTAGAATAAGGTGTTAAGGTTGTTAGAATAGGGTGGTGTGGGTGTTAGAATAGGGTTCTTGGGGTGTCAGAATAGGGTCTTAGGGGTGTCAGAATAGGGTCTTAGGGGTGTCAGAATAGGGTCTTAGGGGGAGTATTAGAATAAGGTGGTAAGGGTGTTAGAATAAGGTTGTAGGGTACTAGAGTAAGGTTTCAGGGTATAAGATAAAGGTTGTAGGGGTGTTTGAATAACGTTGTAGGGGTGCTGGAATAAGGTTGTAGGGGTGTTGGAATAATGGTTTTAGGGGTGTCAGAATAAGGTTGTAAGGGTGTCAGAATAAGGTTTCAGGGTATTGGAATAAGGTTTCAGGGTATTGGAATAAGGTGGTGAGGGTGTTAGAATAAGGTTGTTAGGATGTTAGAAAAAGGTGGTAAGGGTGTTCGAATAAGGTGATAAGGGCGTTAGAATAAGGTTGTTGGAGTGTTAGAATAAGGTGGTAAGGGTATTAGAATAATGGTTTAATGGTACAGAATTACGTGGTAAGGGTGTTAGAATAAGGTGGTAGGGGTGTCTGCATAACGTTGTTGGGGTGCCTGAATAAGGTTGAAGGGGTAAAGGAAGAAGGTTCTGAGTGTATTAGAATAAGGTTGTAGGGGTGTCAGAATAAGGTTGTAGGGGTATTAGAATAAGGTGGTAAGGGTGTTAGAATAAGGTGGTAGGGGTGTTAGAATAAGGTGGTAAGGGTGTTAGAATAAGGTGGTAAAGGTGTTAGAATAAGGTAGTAAGGGTGTCAGAATAAAGGTTGTAGGGGTGTTAGAATAAGGTGGTAAGGGTGTTTGAATAAGGTGGTAAGGGTATTAGAATAAGGTTCCTAGGGGTGTTAGAATAAAGGTTGTAGGGGTGTTAGAATAAGGTTGTGGGGATGTTAGAATAAGGTGGTAAGGGTGTTAGAATATGGTTTTAGGGTATAGGAGGAAGGTCTTAGGGGTATAGGAATAAGGTTTCAGGGTATAAGAGTAAGGTTCTAAGGGTATACGAATAATGTTGTAGGGGGTATAGGAGGAAGGTGGTAAGGTTGTTAGAATAGGGTGGTAAGGGTGTTAGAATAAGGTGGTAAGGGTGTTAGAGTAAGGTGGTAAGGGTGTTAGAATAAGGTGGTCAGGGTCCTAGAATAAGGTTGTACGTTGTAGGAATAAGGTTGTAGGGGTGTAAGAATAATGTTTTAGGAATGTCAGAACAAGGTTTTAGGGGTGTCAGAATTAGATTTTAAGGATGTCGGAATAACGGTTGTAAGGCTATTGGAGCAAAGGTTGTAGGGATGTTAGTATAAGGTGCTATGGGTGTTAGAATAAGGTGGTAAGGGTGTCAGAATAGGGTCTTAGGGGTGTCAGAATAGGGTATTAGGGGTGCTAGAATAAGGTTGTAGGGGTATTAGAATAAGGTTGTAGGGGTGTCAGAATAGGGTCTTAGGGGTGTCAGAATAGGGTCTCAGTGGTGTCGGAATAGGGTCTTAGGGATATTAGAATAAGGTTGTTAGGGGTGTTAGAATAAGGTGGTAAGGGTGTTAGAGTAAGGTTGTAGGGATGTTAGAATAAGGTGGTAAGGGTGTCAGAATAGGGTCTTAGGAATGTTAGAATAAGGTGGTAATGGTGTTAGAATAAGGTTTCAGGATACTGGAATGAGTTTGCAGGCTATTGGAATAAGGTTGTTGGGGTATAAGATTAAGGTTTTAGGGGTGTTGGAATAACGTTGTATGGGTATTAGAATAAAGTTGTAGGGGTGTTAGAATAAGGTTGTCGTAATGTTAGAATAAGGTTGTAAGGGTGTTAGAAAAAGGTGGTAAGAGTGTTAGATTAAGGTGATAAGGGTGTTAGAATAAAGTTGTAGGGTTATTAGAATAAGGTTGTTGGGGTATAAGATTAAGGTTTTAGGGGTGTTGGAATAACGTTGTATGGGTATTAGAATAAAGTTGTAGGGGTGTTAGAATAAGGTTGTCGTAATGTTAGAATAAGGTTGTAAGGGTGTTAGAAAAAGGTGGTAAGAGTGTTAGATTAAGGTGGTAAGGGTGTTAGAATAAAGTGGTAAGGGTGTCTGAATAGGGCTGTATGGGTATTAGAATAAGTTGATAAGGTTGTTAGAATAAGGTGGTAAGATTGCTGGAATAAGGTTTTAGGGGTTTTAGAATAAGGTGGTAAGGGTGTTTGAATAAGGTGGTAAGGGTGTCCGAATAAGGTTGTGGGGGTGTTAGAATAAGGTGGTAAGGGTGTTAGTATAAGGTGGTAAGGGTGTTAGAATAAGGTGGTAAAGGTGTTAGAATAAGGTGGTAAGGGTGTCAGAATAAGGTGGTAAGGGTGTTATAATAAGTTTGTATTGGTGTTAGAATAATGTGGTAAGGTTGTTAGAATGAGGTGGTAAGGGTGTTAGAATAAGGTTGTATGGGTATTGGAATAAGGTTTAAGGGTATAAGATTAAGGGTTTTAGGGTATAAGAGTAAGGTTTCAGGGTTTAGGAATAAGGTTCAGGGGTTAGCTTTAGCTACTTTAGGGGGGGAGAGGAAAGACTCCTCGCCGACAGAGACCGGATACTACACACCAACCGGATACTACATACTAACCGGATACTGTACACCACCCGCATGGCAGAAAACAGGATGGAAAAAAAAAAGAAGAAAGAAAAAGAATGTATACTTATACATATATATGTATGTATATGTATGTACATACATATACATATGTTTATATGTATGTATATACATATACATATGTGTATATGTATATATGCATATGCATTTATGCATATGCATATATATATATATATATATATATATATATATATATATATATATATATTTTCTACTTTATACAGATCGACTTCTGGAATGAGAAGGGCGAAGTTGCCAACTTATGGACAGAACTGTCACAAGCAATGACTAAAGATGGGGGTAACGGTACTAAAGGAAATGGATGTGATAAAATGGACTCCGAAGAGAGGGATGCCACTGGCCCTGAAAAGAAGGCATGCAATTATTTGCATGCCGGTCTAAAGACATTGTACAATGGTTCTACGACGGCGGCGACGACGACGCCGTCGACGACGTCGTCGTCAGGAACCATCAGCCTGAAGGACAACCCACTGTTGAGACAAACAGTGGGTTGTTTATTACTTCACGCTTATGCAAAGAAAATGAAAGAAACATCAACCTGTGTTATCGATTCTGGTATAGCGAAGGCATTCAAGGCATGGAATGAAGATAATAAATCTACTTGCAAGGACAATGGCACAAAACCTTGTGTTCCGTGCGAATGGAATGAAGACATCCTTGAAAGTTGCCACATTCACACAACTGATGCCACTAGAACAAACCAAACCGCAGTAAAGAGTAAATTAACACAAGTTCAGGGCAACATTGACCGCATCTCGAATATCAACCTAAAGGACATAAATAAAATGTCCACTTTATGCGATTACATTAGATGTGTTGGACCCAAATGGTTCAAAAACAAGGCAAAAACGACGAATGGAAATATTATTGCAACCAAGGATTGGGTAAGTATTACTACCAAGAACCAACCTACTACACAACCAACACAACACTTAGGGGGGCTAGAAGGAATAAAAGGAAAAAAAAAAAATAAAATAAAATAAATTAATTCAGATTCCGGGTTCAGGAATAAAGGTTGTATGGGTATTAGAATAAGGTGGTAAGGGTGTTAGAATAAGGTTTTAGGGGTGCTAGGAGTAATGTTTTAGGGGTGTCAGAATAGGGTTTTAGGGGTATTAGAATAAAGTTTGAGGGTGTTAGAATAAGGTTTCGGGGTTAGCTTTAGTTACTTTAGGGGGGGAAAGGAAAAACTCCTCGCCGACCGGGAACGGATACTACACAACAACCGGATGGCACACTAACCGGATACTACACAACGAATTATATATATATATAACCTTTTTCTTTTTTTTTTTTTAACAGTGTAACTTTTGGGAGGAGGAAGGCGTCAGAACAACATTGCAAGATATGTTCCAGAAGATCGTGTTGGATGTAAGTAACACATCAGGGGCAAACACTAATAACGCAACATGCAGAATCTTTGGGGATAATAATCCTGATAGTGTCGAAAGAAAAGCTTGCAATCATATCGCGGCTGGATTAAAATACATTAAAAACATTCCATCAAATGTTAGTGGTAGTGGTAGTGGTGGTGCTGCTGCTGCTGCTCCTGCTCCTGCTGCTCCTGCTCCTGCTGCCAATCAGAACGGCCATCAGCATGATGATAACTTTTTTAAACAATCTATGATGTGCGCAGCACTTAACCTTTACGCAACTAAAATAAAAAAGGCGTCTGAGGAGAAATGTCCTATTGATGAGAAAAAAATAGAAGCTATGTTCGAAACATGGAACCGAATTAATAATTCTTCATGTAATGCTGTTCGTAGTGCTAGTAAAAATAATTGTTTTCTTTGCTCAAGGCAAAAGGAAGAATTTAATAATTGCAAACTAAGTGTTTCCAAAACTTTAATTAATACAACATCAACACAAACAAATGGAGATTGCGAAACTAACGCAACTAAAGTGAAGACTAAAATGGAAGGTCTCCTCAACGACTCTAAAACCACCAAAATGAAGGAAACATTATCCACTATCACTAACATGGACTCTTTCTGTAGTAAAATGCAATGTGCAGCAAAACAATACCACAAAAATAAACATAATGGCGCGCAGCCCAAAACGACGCTATCATGGGTAAGTATTGTATCTCGCTATGGACATACAAATAACATATATACTTATACATATATGTATATGTATCTATGTACATATATATGTATATATGTATATATATATATGTATATATATATGTAAATGTATATACGTATGTATATATCTATATATATGTATTTATGTATATATATATATGTATATATGTATATATGTATATATGTGTACATATATGTATATGTATATATGTATATATATATGTGTATATATGTATGTATATATGTATAATGAAAATTTGATGAAAAAAAAAAGAAGGTGCAATAGAAACAAAACAGAGAAAGAAATTCAGATACCTGGTTTAGAAATGACGGTTGTTGGGGTGTTGGAATGATGTTGTTGTGGTGTTGGAATGATGTTGTTTGTGGTGTTGGAGTGAAGGTTGTTTGTGGTGTTGGAGTGAAGGTTGTTCGGGGTGTTGGAATGATGTTGTTTGGGGTGTTGGAATGAAGATTGTTGGGGTGTTGCAATGATGTTGTTGGGGGTGTTGGAATGATGTTGTTTGGGGTGTTGGAATGATGTTGTTGGGGTGTTGGAATGATGTTGTTGGAGTGTTGGAATGATGTTGTTGGGGTGTTGGAATGATGTTGTTGGGGTGTTGGGATGATGTTGTTGGGGTGTTGGAATGATGTTGTTGTGGTGTTGGAATGATGTTGTTGGGGTGTTGGAATGATGTTGTTGGGGTGTTCGGAATGATGTTGTTGTGGTGTTGGAATGATGTTGCTGGGGTATTGGAATAAGGTTGTAGGGGTATTAGAATAACACTGTAAGGGTGTAAGAATAGGGTTCTGGGGGTGTCCGTATAAAGTTGTAGGGGTGTTAATATAAGGTTTTAGGGGTATGTAAATAAGGTTGTAGGGATGTTAATATAAGGTTGTGGGGGTGTTAGAATAAAGGTTGTAAGGGTGTTAGAATAACGTTTTAGGGGTGTTGGAATAAGGCTCGAGGGTTTAGGAGTAAGGTTCAGGGGTTAGCTTTAGCTACTTTAGGGGAGGAGAGGAAAAACTCCTCGCAGACAAGAACCGAATACGACACCAACCGGATACGACACCAACCGGATACGACACCAACCGGATACTACATAACCTACCACCAACCAACATACTAACACAACCAACATACTACCACGAACCAACCTACTAACATAACCAACATACTAACATAACCAACATACTGACACAACCAACACAACCAACACAACCAACATACTGACATAACTAACATACTAACATAACCAACATACTGACACAACCAACACAACCAACACAACCAACACAACCAACACAACCAACACAACCAACACAACCAACACAACCAACACAACCAACACAACCAACACAACCAACACAACCAACATACTGACATAACTAACATACTAACATAACCAACCTACTAACATAACCAACATACTGACACAACCAACACAACCAACACAACCAACATACTAACATAACCAACATACTACAAACACATAGAGAAAATAAAAAAAGAATAAAAAAGGAAGGGACATATATATACACATATACGTACATATGTATATATATATATATATATATATGTATACACATATGTGTATACATATACATATATATTTTTCTTTATTTCTTTTCTTCTTTTGTTTTATGTTTAGGATGACATAAGCACTGTTGTTAATGAAGAATTACAGAAACTTCTAAAAAAAATTACGGATGATAAGAATTGGAAAAAGAAGGAATTTGAACAATACTGCACCGACAACATTGGTTCTTCATGGTCAGAGGACACCGGCGGAGAAAGAACTGCAAAGCAAAAAGCTTGTAAGCTTTTTGCTTTAGGTTTAAAACACATTTCTGATATTAAAAACAAGAAAAACAACAACCAAGACCATGAGATACCACTTAAACAAACTATGATGTGCGCAGCACTTAATCTTTATGCTGATCAATTAATAAACAAATCAAATGATCAATGTCCTCTCGATAAACAAAAAATGACGGAGGTAATAGATGCCACCTTTCTGAAGAGTGATGCCATTATGAAGAATGGAACACCTTCATGCTCAGCTGGTAATGGTATTAATTCTTGTTCTGTTTGCACAAGACAAAAAAGCACTTTTGACAGTTGCAAAATTGGACAAGACAATGTAAAGGACAGTATGAACACACTCCTCCAAAACAACGACAAAACCAACACCAACACCAGCAAAATGGAACAAACACTAGACAAAATAAATAGTAAAGACACTTTCTGTACTCAAGTCCAATGTGCTATCAGACAACACTACAGAACCAAAAAAGGACAGGCAGGTGGAACGACCACACCATATTGGGTAAGGGGCGATAGGCAACTACATATATACGTATACATAAATGTATATATGCATATGTATATATGTATATATGTATATGTACATATGTATATATGTATATGTATATATGTATATATGTATATGTATATATGTATATAACATATGTATATATGTATATATATATATATGTATATGTATATGTATACACATATGTGTATACATAAATATATATATTTTTTTTTAACTTTCTTTTTCTTTTGTTCTATGTTTAGGATGACTTGAAGGATGACATCAATAATGTATTAACGCAACTTCTAGGATATATGACGCAACCTTCGGAGCAGTCCGCTGTTGCTGACTACTGCAAAGATAACGACGCTAATTGGGATAAATATGGCCGTAGACAGGGCCAAACAAATAAAGCAGCTTGTTTACTTTTTGCTGCAGGATTAAAACACATTTATGACCAAAAGAAGGGCCCTGTTAAGGGCCCATCGTTTGAACAAACGATGAGTTGTTTATTTCTTAAAGAATATGCAAAACAATTAAAAGAAATGGCAAAAGAGAAGAGAAAAGGACATAGTTGGGTACATCCCTATTGTAGCATAGAGGATGGTATAAAGCATGCATTTGATGAAATTAATACCACTATGAAAGAATCACCTCAATGCAAAGATATTAATGGTACTAATTCTTGTTTTGTGTGCATACAGAACGATGGTTATAATAATTGCCTCATTGGCACTGACAATGTAAAGGAAAAAGTGGAACCACTGCTCGAAGAGAACAAAAACCATATGCAACAAACATTAGAGAATACCGTCTGTCCCATCCTTCTTACGGATCTCCTTACCCCTTTTCTTCCTTTGGCTCCTGTCTCTATTGGCCTTTCTGCTATGGCTTATTACCTTTGGAAGGTAAGATAAAAAAGTTAATAGGAAAAAAAAAAAATATATTTTAATGGACAAAATTAATTGTTAAAAGGAAAAAAAAATTTTTTTAATGCTTAAAAGGAAAAAAATTTTTTTAATGGTTAATAGGAAAAAAAAATTTTTTAATGGTTAAAAGGAAAAAAAAAATTTCTTAATGATTAAAAGGAAAAAAAAAAAGAATGTGTAAAAAGAACATTTCACAATCTTCTTAGCAAAAATATCCTCTCATTTTTTTTTTTTTTTTATTTTTTTGTAGTATTTTGGTCCTCTTGGTAAAGGAGGACCACGTTTCAGAAGATCTCCTACTGAAATTCCTGGTTCATCCGTACAGGAACAAGTCCTCGATCATTTGCAACAAGATAGTTCACATGAATATCAATTGGTGAAGGAACGAAAACCTCGTTCTGCTCCAACAAGAACAAAACGTTCTGGTCCCGTGAATCGTCGCACAATTATTGAAATTCATTTTGAAGTGTTGGATGAATGTCAAAAAGGGGACACACAATTGAACCAGAAGGATTTTCTGGAACTTTTGGTTCAAGAATTCATGGGATCCGAATTTATGGAAGAAGAACAGGTTCCTATGGAAGAAGAACAGGTTCCTATGGAAGAAGAACAGGTTCCTATGGAAGAAGTTCCTATGGAAGAAGTTCCTATGGAAGAAGTTCCTATGGAAGAAGTTCCTATGGAAAGTCTTCCTATGGAAGGTGTTCCTATTGAAGAGGTTCCAAGTTTAGGTTCCGTGTTTATGGTTTAGGGTTCATGGTCTCAGGTTCACAGTTTAGGGTTCACAGTTTAGGGTTCACAGTTTAGGGTTCACAGTTCAGGGTTCACAGTTCAGGGTTCACAGTTTAGGGTTCACAGTTTAGAGTTCACAGTTTAGGGTTCACAGTTTAGGGTTTAAGGTTTAGGGTTTATTGTTTAAGATGAAGGATATTGGTTTCACACCTCTTGTCCTTTTTTTTTTTTCCTTTTCTTCCTTTTTATATTTTCTTGAAAAAAAAAAAGAAGAAAAAGAAGATTTTTTCTTCCATATTTATTTTTTATTTTGTTTGTAACTTCATTTTCATTTTTCTGTGAAAGGACACCTTTTGTTTTTAGAAAAAAAAAAAAACATTCTTCTTTTTTTTTTTAGAGAACACACATTCTTTTTTTTCTTTTTCCACTTGCGAAAAATATTTTTTCTTTCTTTTTTCTTTTTCCCCTTGCGAAAAATATTTTTTCTTTTTTTTTTTTTTTTTTTTTTTTTTTTGCGGAAAACAGGAAGATAAGCGCGCGCCCATGTAATGATGTGTCCTGGCTACGCACACCAAAAAAAAAAAGAAAAAAAAAAAAGGACGGTGGACGATGAAATATATTACAGTTGCAAAAAGGTCGCAAAATATGAAGGAAAAACACACACTTATCCGACGCAAGGAAAAATTGTGTTTACATAGGTGTTGGCACAAACAACTTTATCGAAGTACACATACACATTACACCAAAAATTTATACAGAATAACGAGAATATGCGGAAATGGCTGTGTTCAGCAAATCGGGTTAAAGGTAAAGTTGGTTACGCGTTAAAAGTAAAGTTGGTTCCGGGTTAAGAGTAAAGTTGGTTCCGGGTTAAGCGTAAAAGTTGGTTCCGGTTTAAAAATAAGGTAGGTTCAGGATTTAGGGTAAAGTAGGATACGGGTTAAGGATAAGGTAGGTTCCGGGTTAGAAATAAGGCAGGTTCCGGGTTAAGGTACGAGTGGGTTCCGGGTTAAGGACAGAAGTGGGTTCCGGGTTAAGGACAGAAGTGGGTTCCGGGTTAAGGACAGAAGTGGGTTCCGGGTTAAGGATAAAAGTGGGTTCCGGGTTAAGGATAAAAGTGGGTTCCGGGTTAAGGATAAAAGTGGGTTCCGGGTTAAGGATAAAAGTGGGTTCCGGGTTAAGGATAAAAGTGGGTTCCGGGTTAAGGATAAAAGTGGGTTCCGGGTTAAAAGTAAAGTTTGTTACGGGTTAAAGGTAAAAGTGGGTTCCGGGTTAAGGATAAAAGTGGGTTCCGGGTTAAAAGTAAAGTTTGTTACGGGTTAAAGGTAAAAGTTGGTTCTGGGTTAAGGATAAGGTAGGTTCTGGGTTAAGGATAAGGTAAGTTCCGGGTTAAGGATAAGGTAAGTTCCGGGTTAAGGATAAGGTAAGTTCCGGGTTAAGGATAAGGTAAGTTCCGGGTTAAGGATAAGGTAAGTTCCGTGTTAAGGATAAGGTAAGTTCCGGGTTAAGGGTAAAGTAAGTTCCCGGTTAAGGGTAAAGTAAGTTCCCGGT
The DNA here is from genome assembly GCF_000006355.2 of Plasmodium knowlesi strain H. Lineage (NCBI taxonomy): Eukaryota > Apicomplexa > Aconoidasida > Haemosporida > Plasmodiidae > Plasmodium > Plasmodium knowlesi. The sequence continues at coordinate 960,602 of NC_011912.2, read as the reverse complement.
TAAAGATAAGGTTGATTCCGGGTTAAGGATAAGGTGGGTTTAGGGTTAAGGATAATGTGGGTTCGCGGTTAAGGGTAAAAGGTAGGTTCAGGAATAAAGGTAATGTTCGTTCCGCGTTAAAAATAAGGTGGGTTCCAGGTTAAAAGTAAAGTTTGTTACGGGTTAAAGGTAAAAGTTGGTTCTGGGTTAAGGATAAGGTAGGTTCTGGGTTAAGGATAAAAGTGGGTTCAGGGTTAAGGATAAAAATGGGTTCCAGGTTAAGGATAAAAGTGGGTTCCAGGTTAAGGGTAAATGTTGGTTACGGGTTAAAAATAAGGTGGGTTCCGGGTTAAAAGTAAAGTTGGTTCCAGGTTAAGGATAAGGTGGGTTCAGGATTAAGGATAAAAGTGGGTTCCGGGTTAAGGATAAAAGTGGGTTCAGGGTTAAGGATAAAAGTGGGCTCCGGGTTAAGGGTAAAGTAGGTTCCGGGTTAAGGGTAAATGTTGGTTCAGGGTTAAAGGTAAAGTTGCTTCCGGGTTGAGGATAAAAGTGGGTTCCGGGTTAAGGATAAAAAGTGGGTTCCGGGTTAAGGATAAAAAGTGGGTTCCGGGTTAAGGATAAAAAGTGGGTTCCGGGTTATGGATAAAAGTGGGTTCCCGGTTAAGGATAAAAGTAGGTTACGGGTTAAGGTGAATGTAAGATCAGGGTTTAGGGTAAAGGTGAATGTATGATTAGGGTTTAGGGTAAAGGTGAATGTATGATTAGGGTTTAGGGTGAAAGTGAATGTATGATTAGGATTTAGGGTTAAGGTGAAATTATGATCAGGATTTAGGTTTAAGGTCAAAGGAGCATCAGGTTTTAGGGTTAATGTAAAGTTAGGATCAGGGTTTAGGTTTAATGATTGTGCAGTATAGGTTTAGGGGGTTATGTTTTAGGGTTTAGTGTTCATATTCCAGGGTTTCAGGATTCTAGGGTTTAGGGTATACCCCAACAAAATTTATTCATCCGATATGTGTAACGTTAACAAGGTCGGGAAGGAAAAAATTCAACTCTTATGTCATGCGAAATATAAAAAAAATATCCCATTGCAAAAAATTAAATCATGAATTTTTTTTTTTTTTTTTTTTGTGTGTGTATGTAATTTTTTAGCATGAATCATCACATTTTTTGTAATTGTTTTAGTAATATCTTATAATGATTATTGTATAGACATGGTTTATATGATTATATGGAACCATTATTTTTTTTTTTTTACGCGAAAAATATTATGAATATAATATACATTTTTTTTTTTTTTCTCATTATTCGTTTTTTTTTTTTTTTTTTTTTATAAAGTTCTAATTATGAAAAATTTTATCGTTCTTCCACACTTTTTTCCGCGGAAATCGTAATATAGTGTTAGCGCGCGGATGTTCCATACAATTTTTTTACGAGAACAATATATAACACCTATTGGAGGCAACTTTTCGCAAAGATGGAAACATAATTTAAGGGAAAAAAGAAATAAATAAAGAAAAAAAATTAGAAAAAAAAGAAAAAAAAAGAAAAATGTGTGTTCTTAAAAAAAAAAAGAAGAATGTTTTTTTTTTTTTTTTTTCTATAAACAAAAGGGTGTTCTTTCACCAAAAAAAAAGAAAAAAAAAGGAATGTTACAAACAAAATAAAAAAATAAATGTGGAAGAAAAAATCTTCTTCGTTTTTCTTTTTTTTAAGAAAATATAAAAAGGAAAAAAAAAAAAAGGACAAAAGGTGTGAAACCAATATCCTTCATCTTAAACAATAAACCCTAAACTGTGAACCCTAAACCCTGAACCAATAAAACCTGAACCGTCAACCCTAAAACATAAACCCAGAACGATTAACACTAAACCCTAAACCCCGAACCTTGAAACCATAAACATAAACCCCTAAACTGTGAACCCTAAACCATAAACCCGGAACCTAAACTTGGAACACGCTCCATTGGAACCTCTTCAATAGGAACAAGTTCCATAGGAACCTCTTCCTTAGGAACCTGTTCTTCTTCTTCCATAAGTTCGCTTCCCATAAACTCTTGAACCAAAAGTTCCAGAAAATCCTTCTGGTTCAATTGTGTGTCCCCTTTTTGACATTCGTCCAACACTTCAAAATGAATTTCAATAATCGTTCGACGATTCACACCACCAGAACGTTTTGTTCTTGTTGGAGCAGAACGAGGTTTTCGTTCCTTCACCAATCGATATTCATGTGGACCAGCTTCCTCCACATGATCAAGGAGTTGTTCCTGTACAGATGAACCAGGAATTTCAGCAGGAGATCTTCTAAAACGTGGTCCTCCTTTATCAAGAGGACCAAAATACTACAAAAAAAAAAAAAAAAAAAAAAAAGAGGGAGGATATTTTTGTTAAGAAGATTGTGAAATATTCTTTTTACACATTTATTTTATTTTATTTTATTTTTTTAACCATGAAAAAATTTTTTTTTTTTTCCTTTTAACCATTAAAAAAAATTTTTTTTTTTTCTTTTAACCATTAAAAAAAATTTCTTTTTCCTTTTAAGCATTATAAAATTTTTTTTTTCTATTAACCATGAAAAAAAAATTTTTTTTTCCTTTTAACCATTAATTTTGTCCATTAAAATTTTTTTTTTCCCTTTAAACCATGAAAAAAAAATTTTTTTCCTTTTAATAATTAATTTTGTCCATTAATTTTTTTTTTTTTTTAACCATTAAAAAATTTTTTTTTTCCTTTTAACCATTAATTTTGTCCATTAAAATTTTTTATTTTTTTTCATTAAATTTTTTCTTTTTTTTCATTAATTTTTTTATCTTACCTTCCAAAGGTAATAAGCCATAGCAGAAAGACCAATGGAGACAGGAGCCAAAGGAAGAAAAGGGGTAAGGAGATCCGTAATAAGGATGGGACAGACTGTATTCTCTAAAGTTTGTTGCATATGGTTTTGTTCCGATTCGCCTTTGAACAGATATTTAGCTTTATTTCCTATATCGTCTTGGCCAATGGGGCAATCATTATAGTTGTCCGTAAACTTGCATTCAAAACAAGAAATACTATTAGGACCCTTGCTACATTCAGGTAATACACTCTTCATAATGTCTTTACTTTTACCAAAAGCATGTTCTATGCCCGAATCTACGCTACAATCAGGATGTACCTTATACTTTTTTTGTATTTCTGCCATTTTTTTTAATTGTTCTGCATATTCTTTTAGAAATAAACAACCCATCGTTTGTTCAAACGATGGGCCCTTAACAGAGCCATTAACCTGGCCCTTAGCAGGGACCTTACCGCGGACATAAATGTGTTTTAAACCTGCAGCAAAAAGTAAACAGGCTGCTTTATTAGTATGTTTTTCTTTATGGCCAAGTTTACTCCATTCCTCGTCGTTTTTGCAGTATTTGTCAACGTCCGATTCAGTCTGACCCTTCGTCATTTGTTCTAGGAGTGTCGTTAAGACGCCTTTGGCGTCTTCGTTTATGTCTCTCTGATCATAAAAGAAGAAGGGAAGAGAGAAAAAAATATAAATGTATGTATACACATATGTATACACATATGTGAATACATATATATATACATATATACATATATATATACATATATACATATATATATACATATATACATACATATATACATACATATATATGAATATATATATACATATGTGTATACATATACATATATACATATATGTATATATATATACATACGTATATACATACATATATACATATACATATATACATATATACATATAAGTACATATATATATATATATATATATATATATATATATATATATACATTTATGCATATGTATATGTGTATGTAGTTGTTATTGATGTTGGTTCCCACTTACCCAATTAGGTGTGGTCATTCCACCTGCCTGTCCACTTTTGTTTTTGTCTTTGTTGTTGTAGTGTTGTCTGATAGCACATTGGACTTGAGTACAGAAAGTGTCTTTACTATTTATTTTGTCTAGTGTTTGTTCCATTTTGCTGGTGTTGGTGTTGGTTTTGTCGTTGTTTTGGAGGAGTGTGTTCATACTGTCCTTTACATTGTCTTGTCCAATTTTGCAACTGTCAAAAGTGCTTTTTTGTCTTGTGCAAACAGAACAAGAATTAATACCATTACCAGCTGAGCATGAAGGTGTTCCATTCTTCATAATGGCATCACTCTTCAGAAAGGTGGCATCTATTACCTCCGTCATTTTTTGTTTATCGAGAGGACATTGATCATTTGATTTGTTTATTAATTGATCAGCATAAAGATTAAGTGCTGCGCACATCATAGTTTGTTTAAGTGGTATCTCATGGTCTTGGTTGTTGTTTTTCTTGTTTTTAATATCAGAAATGTGTTTTAAACCTAAAGCAAAAAGCTTACAAGCTTTTTGCTTTGCAGTTCTTTCTCCGCCGGTGTCCTCTGACCATGAAGAACCAATGTTGTCGGTGCAGTATTGTTCAAATTCCTTCTTTTTCCAATTCTTATCATCCGTAATTTTTTTTAGAAGTTTCTGTAATTCTTCATTAACAACAGTGCTTATGTCATCCTAAACATAAAACAAAAGAAGAAAAGAAATAAAGAAAAATATATATGTATATGTATACACATATGTGTATACATATATATATATATATATATATACATATGTACGTATATGTGTATATATATGTCCCTTCCTTTTTTATTCTTTTTTTATTTTCTCTATGTGTTTGTAGTATGTTGGTTATGTTAGTATGTTGGTTGTGTTAGTATGTTGGTTGTGTCAGTATGTTGGTTATGTTAGTATGTTAGTTATGTCAGTATGTTGGTTGTGTTGGTTGTGTTGGTTGTGTCAGTATGTTGGTTATGTTAGTATGTTGGTTATGTTAGTAGGTTGGTTCGTGGTAGTATGTTGGTTGTGTTAGTATGTTGGTTGGTGGTAGGTTATGTAGTATCCGGTTGGTGTCGTATCCCGTTGGTGTCGTATCCGGTTGGTCTCGTCTTCCGCTNNTCTCGTCTTCCGC
>NC_011912.2:767585-955521 GCF_000006355.2 Plasmodium knowlesi strain H | reverse complement strand
CTTACCACCTTATTCTAACACTTTCACAACCTTCATCTTATACCCCTACAAACTTACTCTTATACCCTACAACCTTACTCTTATATCCTAAAACCTTACTCCTATACCCTGAAACCTTTACTCTTATACCCTGTAACCTTATTCTAACACCTTTACCACCATATTCTAACACCCTTACCACCTTATTCTAATACCCATACAACCTTATTCTGGCACCCCTACAACGTCATTCTAACATTGCGACAACCTTATTCTGGCACCCCTACAACGTCATTCTAACATTGCGACAACCTTATTCTGACACCCCCAAGACCCTATTCTGACACCCTTACCACCTTATTCTAACACCCCTACAACCTTATATCAACGACCGTACAACCTTATATCAACGACCGTACAACCTTATATCAACGACCGTACAACCTTATTCTGACACTCTTAGAACCTTATTCCGACACATTTAAAACCTTATTCTAACACCCTTACCACCTTATTCCAATACCCGTACAACCGTATTCTAACACCCTTACCACCTTATTCCGACACCCTTACAACCATATTCTGACACCCTTAAAACATTATTCTGACACCCTTACAACCCTTATTCCAACACCCCTACCACCTTATTCCAACACCCTTACCACCTTATTCTAACACCCCTAAGACCCTATTCTAACACCCCTAAGACACTATTCTGACATCCCTACAACCTTATTGCCATACCCTAAGACCTTACTCCCATACCCTACAACCCTACTCCTACACCGTACAAACTTATTCTAACACCCATACAACCTTATTCTAATACCCCTACAACTTTTATTCTAACACCCTTATCATCTTATTCTAACACCCTTACCACCTTATTCTAACGACCCTACCATCTTATTCTAACACCCTTACAACCTCATTCTAATACCCCTACAACCTTATTCCTATACCCCTACAACCTTCTTCTAATACCCCAGCAACGTTATTCTATCACCCTTACCACCTTATTCTAATACCCCTACAACCTTTATTCTAACACCCATACCACCTTATTCTAACACCCTTACCACCTTATACTAACACCCCTACAGCCTCCATTCCTAAACCCGGAATCTGAATTTTTTTTTTTTTTTTTTTTTTTTTTTTTTCAGTCCCTCAGTGTTATGTTGGTTGTAGTAATGCTTACCCAAGTCTTGTTAGTAGTACCATTCTGCGTCGTTTCCTTGTTCCTTTGGAACCATTTGGGTGCGGCACACTTGAGTTTGGCACATAAAGACTCGGTTGTGTTTATGTCGTTCATGGTGGTAGATACTTCGTTCTCCATTTTAGACTTTACTGTTTTTAATTTGTCCGTTACTTTCGTTGGGGTGGTTTTGCCATCAGTTATGTCAGTTGTGTTAATTTGGCATTGGTCATAGTCGCTATTCTCCCATTTACATTCAATGCACGAACTGCCGTTCGTGCATTGTCCATTTAAATCTTTGCCAGCAGTGCCAAAAGCTTTTTTTAAACCAGAATCGATAACACATTTGGATTTACCTTGCATTTTTTTTGCATATTCCTTAAGGAGGAAACAACCCATCGCTTTCTTCAACGATGCGTCCTTATCCAAGATGTTCTTTCCATTCTTGGCCGAAGGCACCGAAATAGTTTTTAGTTTGTTGAAACCTAATGTAAGATATTGACATGCCTTCTTTTCAGGTTCAGTGGCAGGTCTACTGCCACCATCCATTTGATCACATTGTCCGCTTATGGTTGCGCCACTTGTCTGCGTCATTGCTCCGGACAGTTGGTTCCATAGTTGTTCTACTTCGCCATCCTTTGTCCAGAAGTTCTGCTGCAAGTGGAATAAATATATATATATATATATATATATATATATACATGTACACATACATATGTATATGTATGTACACATGTACATTTGTTTCCCCCCCCATTCTACTTACAGCAGATGTACTCCACTTACCGCATTATTCGTTTGTCCTTGTCCGGTAGAAGAATTTAAGTGGGTTGCAATACATTTCATATGTTCACATAAATTATCCCTTTTATTTATGTTAGATAGCATTGTACTAATGTTGGAGCCGTTGTCGTCCTTAACAATTTTTTCCAATTTGTCCTCAACCTTGTAATTTGGGTCAGTGCTTCCATTTGTTTTAATTGTGCAACTTTCATGGTCTTTCTCTTTCCATTGGCAAGGGACACAAGGTTCCGTGCTACCATTGCAAGTACTATTTTTTTTTGGTTCCCATGCCTTGAATGCCTCTTTTATCCCAGCATCAATAAGACAAGTTGCATTTTTTTGCATATATTTTGCATAGGAATGAAGTAAGAAACAACCCATCGTTTGGACAAACGATGGGTCTTTACTCAGGGTTCGGTACTCAGTGCTCTTAGAATTTATGGACTCACTAATGTCCTTTAGTTTGGTGAAGCCGGCATGCAAATAATTGCATGCCGCCTTGTCAGCGTCAGTTGCAAACTGCACTTTATCACAATCTCCATTCCCTGTTCCATTAGTTGCCTTCATTTTCTGTGCTAATTCATCCCACAATTTCTTAACATCACCATCCTTACCCCAGAATTGCTCCTGTATAGGGTGGTAATATATATATATATATGCATATGCATAAATGCATATGCATATATGTATACATATGTATATATGTGTATACATGGAAATGTATATATATGTGTATACATATGCACATATATGTGTCTACATGCCTATATACGTATATACGTATGTATATATATAGTATATATGTGTATACATATATGTATGTATGCATATACATATGTATATGTATATATGTGTATGTATATACATTAGTATATACATATGTATGTACGTATGTATACATATGCATGTATATATGTACATTCATGTCACCTTCCCCCTTACCGTCGTTGTCGTAGACACTCCTGGTGCTGCTGCTCCTGGTGTCGTTGCTGCTGCTGTATTGTTGTCAATCCATTGTTTTATTATACAATTCATACGATCACATAAAGTGACCTTTTCTTTTATTGAGGATAAGGTTTTTTGTATGTTGTCCTTGTTGGTGGTGTCTAACTCCTTCCTTACTTCCTTCACCAGGGAGGTGTTCCCTATATTCATAGAACCCGTACACACCTGATGTTGCTTTCCGCATGGCTGACAGGAACCATCCCCCTTACTTCTGTCCCCACACCACCTACCGCGCTGTTCGTCCCCAACCTTAAACGCCTCTTCTATTCCTCTCTCTACAGCACAAGCATAACCTTTCCCCTGAGCATGTTCTTTTAATTTCTGTGCGAATGCATTGAGTGCTACACAACGCATGGTAGGATGAAATATTTGATAATTACCTTGGCCTCCTTTCCCATTTTTATGTACCTCCTTTAATGCTTTAACCATAATTCTGCATGTTTCTTTACTTACGCAATCCTGTTCACCAACATTGGGGCATTTAACGTCCTTGCACAAATTGTCTGCATCGGCGTCGGTGACCCCATTGGCATATACGTCTGTGACAAGGTTGGTGACTTGAGTTCGGACTTCCTTCCAAAGGGACTCCTATAGGTAAATATATATATATATATATATATATATATATATACATATACATATATATGCATATGCATATACATACATACGTATAAGTATACACGTATATGTATGTATACATGTATATACGTACGTGTGTACACATGTATGTGCACATATGCATATGTATACGTATGCATATTTATGCATGTATGTGTACATATGTATGTATATATAAGTATATACGTATATATATGTATATGTATATACGTACGTATATGTACATACATATATATAAATGTATGTATATGGTATATATAGATGTATATATATGTATATGCATATAGGTATATATGAATATATGTATATATGTATATGTATATATATGTATATACATATACGTATATATGTGTATATGTATATATGTATATATGTATATATGTATATATATGTATTTATGTATATATATATGTATATATGTATGTATATATATGTATATGCATTAATTCCATTCTCCCACTTACCGCATCAGACGTCTGTCCCCCTTTACTGTTCCATAGTTGTTTCATGCAATCTAAACGGCTGCATAATTTTTCGTCTTCCTTATTCCTCTCGATACATTCTTTAGCTTTTTCTATTGGATCGATTACTGTACGTAATTTTACAGACATCCCATCCCCTAATAAATCCATAATTCTATTACTGTTAAGAGGGTTTCCTTTCTGTTCCTGCTCTTCCTGTTGTTTCTCATTCCCTTCGCACTTAAACCACCATATTATATTATTAAACCCATCAATACCGCCCTCGCGGCCTCTACCTTCCTTTGCTTTATCAAAGAATTGTTGTATTTGGGGACCAATAAGTTGTTCCATTTCATCCATATCATCAAGCGTAACCCAATCGCATATGGGACCTACATTTTGCCCCCCCGATGCTGTATGTGCACTTCCACCTTCCTTCATATTATCTGAGATAATTTTCAGCAATTGTTGTGCTCTGCATTTGTTTTGCACGATCCTCAATATAATACTATGCCCCACTATACATCTTAAATACTGTTCCCATTCATCACTCGAAGTCCCACCACTTTTAGTATTCCCCTGCGGATCTAATCCTGCCATCCAGTTGACAATCATCACGGGCACTCTGCATATTTTCTTCATATGTCCCTCTGTAGTGTTATTTTTGTGATTAAGTCCTGAACATGCATTTAAGACACTCCCCTTCGCTTGGTCCCATCTGAGGTAGGGCTCCAATTCATCGAACATTGCCTTCACCTTCGACTCCACTTCAGTCTAAAAATGAGAAAAATTCAAAAAATAAAAAAAATAATAACAGCAACAACAATAATAATAATAACGACAAATAATGATAATGATAATAATAGTGATAAAAGTACTTACCGGAATGGCTCCGGATTGGACAGGCTGTGCATTTGGTGAAGATGTACGCAGATGATCTTGCCATGCTTTCCTTAATTTTTTCCCTTCCTCCTCAGTACTGGCGCCTGCGGCTGCTGCTGCTGCTGCCGCCATGATTTCTGCTTGTCTCTTCTAGTTAATCCTTTTTTGTACAATTTGTACATATATTATATAGAATTAACGAAAATAAATGAACATGGACGGAACTGGAAAATGAACTGGAAAATAAATGAACTGGAAAGTAAATGAACATGACTATTAAAGAAGAAAAAATTTGAATCATTCCTTCCTTCCTTCTTTCTTGCTTCTTTCTTTTCCCCTAAAAAGGATCCTTTTCATCTCCTTCCCTTAACAGGGACTATTCTCTATCTCCTTCCCTTAATTTGGATTATTTTGCCCCTCCCTTCTATTTTCTTCTCCTTCCTCTAACAAGAGATTATTTTGCACTTCCTTCCTTTCTCCTTACCTTCACCTCTAAGAAGAAGAGATTATTTTGCCTTACTACTCCTTACCTTCCCCTCTAAGAAGAGATTATTCTGCCCTACTACACCTTACCTTACCTTCCCCTCTAAGAAGAGATTATTCTGCCTCACTACTTCTTATCTTTCCCTCTAAGAAGAAATTATTTTGCCTTCTTACTACTCCTTACCTTTCCTCTAAGAGGAGATTTATTTTGCCTTACAGTACCTTACCTTCCCCTCTGTAAGAAGAGATTATTTTGTCCCTTACTACTCCTTACCTTCCCCCTCTAAGATGAGATTATTTTGTCCTCACTACTCCTTACCCTTCCCCCTCTAATAGGAGATTATTTTGCCCCTACTACTCCTTACAGTTCACTAAGAGGAGATTATTTTGCCCTACTACTCTTTATCCTTCCCCTCTAAGAAGAGATTACCTAAACTCCAAACCCTTCTTACCTCCCTCTAAGAAGAGATTATTTTGTCCCTTACTATTCCTTACCTTCCCCTCTAAGAAGTGATTATTTTGTCCCTTTTTACTTTCTCCTTACCTTCCCCCCTAAGAAGTGATTATTTTGTCCCTTTTTACTTTCTCCTTACCTTCCTCTAAGAAGAGATTATTTTAACTTACTACTCTTTACCGTTCTCCAGGAGGAGATTATTTTGCCCCCCTTCTATATTCCTCTCCTTCCTTTAAGAAGAGATTATTTTGTCCCTTACTACTCCTTACCTTAAGAAGAGATTATTTTGTCCCTTCCTTAATCCTTACCTCCCTATAGGAAGAGATTATTCTGCCTAACTACTCCTTACCTTCCTGTAAGAAGAGATTATTCTGCCCTACTACTCCTTACCTCCCTCTAAGAGGAGATTACTTCGACCCCTTCTATTTTTTCCTTCCTCTAAGGAGAAATTATTTTGCCCTTACTACTCCTTTTTAACTCCCTCTAAGAAGAGATTATTTTGCCTTCCTTAATCCTTACTTTCCCCTCTAGGAAGAGATTATTTTGACTTCCTTTCCTTCCTCCTTACTTTCCTCTAAGAGGAGATTACTTCGATCCCTTCTATATTCCTCCCTTCCACTAAGAGAAGATTATTCTGCACCCCCCCTTTTATTTTCTTCTCCTTACCTTCCTCTAAGAAGAGATTATTTTGTCCCTTACTACTCCTTTTCCTTCCCCTCTAAGAAGAGATTTTTTTGCCTCACTACTCCTTCACCTTCCTCTAAGAAGAGATTACTTCTTCCTTATTCCTTCCTTTAAGAAGAGATTATTTTGCCCCTTACTAATTTTTACCTTCCCCTCTAAGAAGAAGAGATTATATTGCCCTACTACTCCTTACCTACACCTCTAAGAAGAGATTATTTTGCCTTCCTTCCTTTCTCCTTACCTTCCCCTCTATGAAGAGATTATTTTGCGTCACTATTCCTTACTTTTCTTTAAGAAGAGATTATTTTGTCCCTTCCTTAATCTTTCTTTCTCCCTTCCCTTAACAAGAGAATATTTTGCATTACTATTCCTTACCTCCCTATAGGAAGAGATTATTTTGTCCCTTACTACTCTTTATCCTTCCCCTCTGTAAGAAGAGATTATTTTGTCCCTTTCTTAATCCTTACCTTCCCCTCTAAGAAGAGATTATTTTGCCCCCTTACTACTCCTTACCTTCCCCTCTAAGAAGAGATTATTTTGTCCCTTACTACTCTTTACTTCAGAAGAGATTATTTTGCTCCCTTACTACTCCTTATCCTTCCCCTTAAGAGGAGATTACCTAAACCCTGAACCCTTCTTACCTTCCTCTAACAAGAGATTATTTTCCCCCCTTCCTTTCTCCTTACCTTCCCTTGAGAAGAGATTATTTTTGCCTTACTACTCCTTATCCTTCCCCTCTAAGAAGAGATTATTTTGCCGTAGTACTCCTTACTTTTTTTTAAGAGGAGATTATTTTGCCTTACTACTCCCTGCCTATAGGAAGATATTATTTTGCCTTCCTTCCCTTTCTCCTTACCTTCACCTCTAAGAAGAGATTACCTAAACCCTGAACCCTTCTTACCTTCCTCGAAGGAGAGATTACCTAAACCCTGAACCCTCCTTACCTTCCTCGAAGAAGAAATTACCTGAATCCTGAACGCTCCTTACCGTCCTGTAAGAAGAGATTACGTTGCCCTACTACTCTTTACCTTCCTTTCAGAAGATGTTATTTTACCCCCCTCCTTTTCCTTAAGAGGAGATTACTTCTTTCTTCCTTTGAGAAGAGATTATTTTGCCTTCTACATTCCACTAAGAAGGATCCTCTGCATCCCCTTCCCCTAAGAAGAGATTACTTCCTCCCTTTTTCCTTCCTTTGAGAAGTGATTATTTTGTCCCCCCTTCTTTTTCCTTAAGAAGAGATTATACTTCCTCCCTTTTCCTTCCTCTAAGAGGAAATTATTTTGACCCCCCCCTATATTCCTTCACCTTCCCTTGAGAAGAGATTATTTTTCCTTACTACTCTTTACCTCCCTCTAAGAGGAGATTATTTTGCCCTCTCTATATCCTTCTCCTTACCTTCCCCTCTAAGAAGAGATTATTCTGCCTTCCTTCCTTTCTCCTTACCTTTCCTCTAAGAAGAGATTACTTCGACCCCCTTTTATTTTCTTTCTACTTTCCTCTATGAAGAGATTATGTTGCCCCACTACTCCTTATCTTTCCCTCTAAGAAGAGATTATTGTGCCCTTCCTTCTTTTATTTTCTTTCTCCTTTCTCTTAAGAAGAGAATACCTAAACTCCAAACCCTTCTTACCTCTCTATAAAAAGAGATTATATTGCCCCCCTTCTATATTCCTCCCCTTCCTTTAAGAAGAGATTATTTTGCTCTACAACTACTTACTTTCCCCTCTAAGAAGAGATTATTCTGCCCTACTCCTTTTTTCTTCCTTACCTTCCCCTCTAAGAAGAGATTATTTTACCTTACTACTCCTTACCTTCCCCCAAAAGAAAATTATTCTGCTCCTTTCCCCTTAAGAAGGGATTATTTTGTCCCCCTTCCTTAATCCTTACCTCCCTATAGGAAGAGATTATTTTGTCCTACTACTCCTTATCCTTCCCCCTCTAAGAAGAGATTATTTTGTCCCCCCCCTCTTTTACTTTTTCCTTACCTTCCCTTAAAGATAAATTATTCTACCTACTATTACTTACCTTCCCTTAAGAAGAGATTATTTTGCCTTCCTTCCTTACTCCTTACCTTCCCCTCTAAGAAGAAGAATTATTTTGCACTTCCTTCTTCTTCTTCCTTTAAGAAAAGATAAATTCCTTACCTTCCCTCTAAGAAGAGATTATTTTGCCCTCTCTATATCCTTCTCCTTAACTTCCCCTAAGAAGAGATTATTCTGCCTCCCTCCTTTTTCCTTACCTTCCCCTCTAAGAAGTGATTATTTTGTCCCTTTTTACTTTCTCCTTACCTTCCCCTCTAAGAAGAGATTATTTTGACCCCCTCCTATATTCCTTACCGTTCTCTAAGAAGAGATTATTTTGCCCTTCTCCTTACCTTCCCCTATAAGAAGAGATTATTTTGTCCCTTTCTACTTTCTCCTTACCTTCCCCTCTAAGAAGAGATTATTTTGCCCCCCTCCTATATTCCTTACCGTTCTCTAAGAAGAGATTATTTTGCTCTTCTCCTTACCTTCCACTGTAAGAACAGATTATTTTGTCCCACTGATCCCTTCCCTTAAGAAGAGATTATTTTGCTCTACTACTCTTTACCTCCCTTTAAGAAGAGATTATTTTGTCCCTTACTACTTTTTACCTTCCTCTAAGAAGAGATTACTTTGCTCCCTTCCTTTCTCCTTACCTTTCCCCTCTAAGAAGAGATTACCTAAACCCTAAAATGTGAACCCTAAACCCTAAAATGTGAACCCTAAACCCTAAACCTGAAACACTGAACCCTTAACTCTAAACCCTGAACCCTTCTTACCTTCCCTTAAGAGGAGATTATTGTGCCCCCTTACTACTCCTTACCTTCCCCTCTAAGAAGATATTATTTTGCCCCCTTACTGCTCGCTACCTCCCTCTACAGAGCGATTATTCTGCACCCCCTTTTTTTTCCTTACCTTCCCCTCTAAGAAGAGATTATTTTGCCCCTCACTACTCCTTCACCTTCCTCTAAGAAGAGATTATTTGGTCCCTTACTACTCTTTACCTTCCCCTCTAAGAAGAGATTATTTTGCCTTCTACATTCCACTAAGAAGAATCCTTTGCATCCCCTTCCCCTAAGAAGAGATTATTTTGTCCTTACTACTCCTTACTCCTTACCTTCCTCTAAGAAGAAATTATTTTGTCGTACTACTCTTTACCTTCCCCTCTAAGAAGAGATTATGTTGTCCCTTACTACTTTTTACCGTCCTTTAAAAAGAGATTACCTAAACCCTGAACCCTTCTTACCTTCCCCTCTAAGAAGAGATTATTTTGCCCCACTACTCTTTACCTTCCCTTGAGAAGAGATTATTTTGCCCTTCCCTCTTTTTACCTTCCTCCCTCTAAGAAGATATTATTTTTCCCCCTTTTACTTTTTCCCCCCTTAATTTTCTTACCTCCCTCTAAGAAGAGATTTATTTTGTCCTTACTACTCCTTACTCCTTACCTCCCTCTAAGAAGAGATTATTTTATCCACCCCCATTTTATTTTCTTTCTTCCTTCCTCTAAAAAGAGATTACTTCTTTCTTCCTTCCTCTAAGAGGAAATTATTCTGCCCCACTACTCCTTACCGTTCTCTAACAGAAGATTATTTTTCCTCCCTTTTTTTTCCTTCCCTTAAGAAGAAATTATTTTGCTCCAATACTACTTACCTTAATCTAAGAAGAGATTACCTAAAGTGTGAACCCTAAACCCTAAACCCTAAACCCTGAACCCTAAACCCTGAACCCTAAACCCTAAACCCTGAACCCTAAACCCTAAACCCTGAACCCAAATACCCTAAACCCTGAACCCAAATACCCTAAACCCTGAACCCAAATACCCTAAACCCTGAACCCAAATACCCTAAACCCTGAACCCAAATACCCTAAACCCTGAACCCTAAACCATGAACCTGAGACCATAGAACCCTAACCCCTAAACCCTGAACCCCACACCCGGTGTCCTATATCACGAACCTCCCTTCCCTTCCATCCTGCTGCACCCTGAAATCCAATTGTATGCCATTTGTAAAAAAATGTTGTGCTTCCTCCACACTTTTCTGCTCGGAAACCGTAGTATAGTGTTCCGCGCTGGGGGGCGCGGGCGCTCGCGCGCGGATGTTCCATACATTTTTTTTACGAGATTATGATATAACACCTATTGGCAAGTTTTGAAAAAAGAAAGAAAAAAAATTATATTAGGAAAAAAAGAAAAGGAAAAAAATGAACAAATACACACTGGCCTGATATATGCTGTCTGATTTGTGTTACTTCCTGTTTATGACCCCGTCTGTGCTCTCCCACGTGTGTTATTAGTTTCCCGCAACGAGAAAACATCGACTTTTTGGTGTCCGCTTCAAAAGGCTCACCTCCCCGGCGGCACGCGAATCATAACTCCTTCTTTTAAATTTTTACACTTCGCAACACTTTTTGAACAACTTAGACGTAGGTTAAAAAAAAAAAAAAAAAAAAAAAAAAAATTTAATACCACATATGTACGTACATATATGAGAATGACGACACACCGCGGTAGGTATGTTATTTGTAACATTAAAAAATTACTGTACGCGCAAACGAACTATATGTACTTCCTTCGCCCGTATATGTCAGTAGGACTGCTCAAAGCTACTATCATTTACTTCCTTCTTCACTTGGTTTGGAACACCTTCGAATTAATATCCGGTACTGTAAGAGGGGTTTCTTATTTCTTCCCTGAAACTACGCCGTGCTGGCACATGTGTTGCGCCCGTGCTCTCGGGAACTCGCGCCCCGGTATCCGTACGGCGATACACACGCGGAGTTACATAACGGTTCGCGCGTGGGGACAAAAAACTGAACAGTAAAAAGTCAAATGTCTGCGCTGCAGAATGTGAAGGGCAGAGCCTGTAAACAGTTTTCGAAAACAGGGGAAAGGGTAAAACTGCTCCAACGAAAGTAGGGTATGTCAAAGGAATTGAGATATGGCCCTCTTCTGTTCCTCTGTCAAATATTTCGGAAACTGTACTAAAAATTTTATATATAAATCACCATATTTGCTCGAGTCCCTAATGGGCATTCCTTTATTTTGCACTTTTAAGATTTCATTGTGGAAAGTTACGGTTTGTTTGTTTATACGAATAGGAGCACCACTGATATGATCAATATCTTTGGAAAATCCGATTAAAGCATCCTTTAAAGATATTTCATAAAATTGATGTAAGTCATTATTCTTCCGTTCATACACTTTATGCTTTTTCGTTTGAATAACAAAAATAACATCACCACTTTCATAACCAATTTCCTGTTTTCCCTTCTTTTCGAAAACTATTTTATCATTATTTTTCATCCCCTTTTCCACTTCTAATGTTAACTCAATTGTTTTCTCTTCCTTCATACCATTTGGACAGTAAGAACATTTCGGATTCCATGCTTTACCTCTATCAATACAGTTTTCATCCCTCATTTTATTTTGCATAATGAAACCTGGAGCTACCTGTTGGGTAACTGTCTTATATCCTTTACCACTGCACTCCTTCTTCTTCATGATGCAGTCATCACTTCTTAGACAATTTACATCTCGAGTATAAATAACTGAAAAGAAATCTCCATTATATAACTGTTCCAAGCTCATTTCTACATTTAACGTTAAACTATCTGCCTTTTTCATTTCCTCCCTTCTAAATCCTCCTGCTCCACCAAAAAAACTTTCATAAATGTTAAAGTGATCAGTTGGATCTTCGTCCATTTTATTGGACTCTACATTTTTGGCTGCTTCTAACCCATGGTGGTCGTACACCTTCCTTTTTTCTTCATCTCCTAATATTTCATATGCTTCTGCAATTTCGTTGAATCGATTATTTGAGTTCTTATCTTTTGCCTTATCTGGGTGATACTTTTTGGATAACTTCCTGTACGCTTTTTTTATCTCCTCCGTCGTGGCGTACTTATGAACTCCCAACACCTCATACAGCTTGCTGTGGCTATAGTCACTGTCCACATCTTCGTGCGCGTACCATGCACTGATGAAGATGCTCCATCTTTGGTTCACTTTGAAGGTTTCCAAAATGGCCAGGAATAAAAACGAGCAGTACAACTTCCTCCTGATCATGTTTTCTGAAGTGTGCCCTACGAGGGATGGGAGAATCGTACGTTAAGTTATGTTATCGGTTTGGTTACGACTTGATGGCGTCCCGACGACGCAGTCCAACGGTCCATTCAGCTGTGCTCACCTGAATGCCGAAGCGTCCTTAGTTCAAAATGTTACAGCATTGACGGGGGGTACTCATGTAGGCTTATCCCGCTATACGTATGTGCCATACGCGATCCTTTCTGAAGGCTTATACGACGTTCTAACCACAAATGTTGCGCAGATATTATATCACTTTAAAAGAAGAACTTGAACAGCCCACCTAATTATTGCAGTTTTAAAGTTTCAACCTCCTGGTTGTGCTATATTAGGAGCTTATGCCTCCTTCCTGTGTGCGTCCGTTAGAGAAGTGAATTAATTTTACTGAAAAAACAGCAAATGACGCAAAGCCTTTGGTGGAAAATGCCTACTACGGTAATAGTTCCCCTTCTGCTTCTTCTTTTTTTGGGGGGGGACCTCGCGCCAACTTTATGCTTATTATTATTATTATCTTCTAATTTCTTATTTCTTCGGCTACGATTTTTCCTCATAAAAATGGATGCCTACTCAACTTAATTTTCCATGATTACTTCACTTTCCCTTAATCGTCTGTAAATTATTTCCACAGTGACAAGAACTCGATACTTCCACTAAAATATTTTTTACTGTAACAGTTAATAAAAGATCAAAGAATAAATTCTTCAGGAAAGAACTGAATAAATTATAAAGCACTCAAAAAAAAAAAATTTAAACCGTATGTATATATATATGTTAATTATATAATTCTTCTCCTCATATAAATATACATGAGCGAATGGTATAAAAATAAAATTGTCGCGCAAGGACAAGGGGGAAAAAATATAACCAGCATGCGCAATGGAAAAACAGAAAAAAAAAAAAAAAAGAAAGAAAAAAGAACATCTTCCCACTTAAACCTTTTTCCCTTGCTTATTTTTTTTTTTCTTGAGGATATAAAAAAAATTCAGCAGATTAGATAAGCAAAAATGGTAGCAAATAATATATCCAATTTTTCGCGTAAGGGGAATAATATGGAGTCCTGTTAGGAGTAATCGAACAGCGTAATATGTGTCCACATTTGGGACATGAAAGGAGGAGAAAAGGGCTCCCTTCGAGCGATCACTAACGGTTTGCATAGAACTCAATACGTACATCATTTAGGCAACAGAAAATTCGTGTACATTTGTTAATTCCACGTAAAAATATACTTTACTCCTATTTTCCCGTATTCCCTGAGGAGGAATTAATGTACATATATAGCTGTATACTAGTACGCACGAGAACACCTGCTCTTGGTCTTCCCCTTATATTCGCTTATGCTGCATTTGCATCGCACTTACAGGGGGAAGCAAATGTGTGGAAGTTCAATTTTACGAAAGGGTAAAAAAAAAAAAAAAAAAACGATAAAAACGGTTACACAATGGTTGCTCTTATCCAGATGTTCAAAAAAAAAATTGCCCCCTGTGCCACATCAACATTTGCAAGGAAAATAAAATTCACGCAAGTAAGACTACTGCGCCCATTACTTTGGACGTTGTAATATTGTGCATAACTTTTTTCCTGCGATAGGTTTCTGCTTACCCTACATATAACTCTGTAATTAACACGGTTTGAAATAAAAATGGAGAAAAAATAACAAAACCGGGTGTTCGCTCTTTTTAATTCTCTCAACATGAAGTGAGCAAATTGGGGAATGAATATCCCGTCTTAATAATAATTTTATTCACTCTGGAAGGTAAAAAAAAAAAAAAAAGGAAAAGTTGCCATGTTCTAAATGGAAAAGGTTGCAAAATAGGGAATACCCAAAAGAAACTGTTTTTCCTTTTTCTCTTTTATTCTTATCTTCCAACCTTCCAAGTCAGTTGGATTATTTCTGAAAAATTATTAACATGCGAATATAATGAAGAACAGAATGAACACCTTAAAAAAGGGCGAGAGGCTTCCACGAACTGAATATCAGGAAGCAATTTCCTCGGTATCTCCTTGTAATAAGCAGAAGATCCCCCTTTCAACAAAATGAACATTTTCTTACAATATTGTGCTAAAGAACAATTTAGCGCTATATTGATTGTGAAATATTACAAAGGTATAAGGAAGAATGTGATGAGAGTGTGTATCATAGATCCGCACCGCCTTTTTTTCCCTTGCACCCTGTAATATACGCTCACCTTCCCCTTGCGTAAGGGGCGCGCGGCTCTATGAGAACAAGAAAAGACAAATTGACAACTTTAAAATAATGGTAGTGGTGTTAAAATGTTACTTGTTCGCAAAAGACAGGATGATTCGTTTAGGTATTATCTGAGTCCTCCAATTTCCATATAAGTAACTACAATAATTTTAATTTTAATTTTTTTTTTTTTTAATTTTATTAATAACATATGTGAGTAAAAGGCACATTGCCTGGAGCGCATATCAATTTTTTAAGAAAGTGGAAAATCTCGTAAGCCCTCCGAGGGGAACCAGATATTCATTTGCTCCTTCCGCTAATAGAACATTTATATATTGGATTTAATACATTAATAAAAAGTTGTTTCCTCTTTCTCCGTTCGAGTATAACTTTACCACTGCCCACACATTCGCATTTCATGAGCGGGGTATGTAAAGCTTTCCACTAGTGGACTGCGTCAATTTTAAAGGTTAACTAATGAGACATGCGCATGCAGGCACGTATAAGGCCAATGTAAGTGCATGTCGAAATATTCAATATTTGCATGCGGCCACTATGTGTAATATGTACAGGTACGCCCACGTTTGCACGTATCTCGCGCAGGCATATAAATCTTCTAACATAAGCATGGGGAACATCTTTTTTCCTTTCGCCACTTGAAAAAGTGCACACATGTGACCATTACTTAGCTGTAATTGTAAAAGGGTAAACATACCAGAACAAACAGAATAAACAGAACAGACGGAACTAAGTGGGCTAATTTTAACATGAGCATAAGTGGCCACAAACATTTGCTACCTTTTTTTTTTTTTTTTTCCTTTGAAAAAACCTTAAGCCCTGAAGAAACCAACATGCACATGTAATACATTTAAAATACTTAAAAAAAAAAAATTGAATTGCAGAACATAAATCATACATCGAAGGATAAATTCACTTGTACATAAATAAGTCTAGGACATGCAAAAATTGTTTTGTCAACCAAGTTCCATTGTGCCAAGGGAAACACGGTTTATATGAGTTGCGAACTTATGGCGTGGATTGGAGTTTATATGAAAGTTGTACGTTCATCATAAATACAACACATTATTTTTTTTTTGCTTGTAAATTTTTTTAATTAAAAATTTTCTCACATTTCAGGAGAAATTAAAGTAGAAAATAAAACAGAAATTAAATTAAAAGAAAAAAAAAAAAAAAAAAAAAAAGTAATCGAGTAAAGCAGAACATTAAAAACAACTGCCATATAGGGTAGAACAATAAATATAAAAAAAAAAAAAAAAAAAAAAAAAAAGAATATAAAACAAAATATAAAAGAAAGGAAAGAAGAAGAAAAAACAGCAAAGGCTGGTCATATCAAGGACTAAAAAAGAGAAAAATTAACACACAGGAAAAAGGAACCCTACAACCGTTGTACATTTATTTGTGCCCTTAGAATTGTGCAAAAATCACTTTTGTTGTAAATTTTTTATTTTTGCAAACACGCAAAAAAATAAAAAATAATAATAATAATAAATAACGTGCTCGTGCATACAATACATTTATTTATATAATTACTACATGCCTATATTTGCTCCCAGTTTTTGTACCTCTTTAATGCAGGTATAAGTGAACGTACAAAGTACAAACAAAGCCCACATTGCATCCATATGCTATATTGATACAATTTCGTTCTTATGCGTGATCATACACTACAACACAATACATGTGTTCGCTCCATAATTTAATAAGATCTCCTATAGATCCAGGTTTACTGATGCCCTGAGTGCGCTCCTTTATATATGTTTACATATAATATATATGTATATTTTCTTCCTGTAAGTTTATAATTGGAAAAAAAAAAATTCTTGGAAATTTACTTTTCCTCCAATCCTACTGCGTCCAGTGAAAATCTTTACCTTGAGGGATTCTTCCCTTTTCATAATGTACTTATTGAGTAGACATCTCAGTACTGATTGATACGTAACGAGCATATGTGTATCAATATTTTTGCATATATCCTTCAGCGATGCATTATCACTTGAAGAACACGTATAAGCGCAATACTGTTGTATGTATTTGCAGGCCCATGATGTACCATCTTTTTAAGTATATTTAAGTTTGCATATATTTATACAATACCTTTTTGTCTTTATGTTCTTCTTAATATTTATAGAATTCGTAGAAGAACGTGAGGGAAAATCATATAGTTCGTAAAAAACAATTCTTCAAATGTGTATAATACGACCTTTCTCTTTTTTCCTTCTTTGTTTGTGTATTTTGTCATCACCCATCGGATCCCTTGTACCTGCCACCCCGTGTTTAACATTTTCACAAATTTGAGGGGTTGCACTATTAATTTTGTACCTGATTTTTTATGTGAGTTATAATGTCAACTTTATTTCTTCTGATAGCACTATGGCATTTTCTAATGCCGACATCAGTAGTTTTGGGTTTTACGCCATCCATTAGGGATGTAGCCAATACTATCCTGTTTTCCCCCTATAAGATAATATTTATGAATTCAGAGAAAAGGGGCCATGTCGACAGTGCACCTTATGAAGAAAAAGAAAAATTGGAAAATCCACCTGAAAACACAGAACGGGAAGAAGCAACAGTAAGCGTTGTCGAGGCGGAGAAGGAAGGGAAAAAGACGCAAGGAGGTCTGGAAGAGAAGAAGGATGAAGCGCCTAAAGCAGGGGTTGCAAAGGACAACAATGTTGAGGAAGTGGCAGTAACAACAGAGGATGCATCAAATGGGGGAAAAGCGACCAAGGAGGAGGGAGTAGCCAAGGTGGAGGATGTTGCCGTAGTTGAAGAAGTAGCCAAGGTGGAGGATGTTGCCGCAGTTGAAGAAGTAGACAAAGTCGAGGAGGCAGCTGAACCAGCTGAGGAAGTAATAATAGTCGAAGAAGCACTTAAAGCAACCGCAAATAAAGTTGAGCCGGCCGAAAAAGAAGTAACAGTCGAAAAAGAAGCAACAGTCGAAAAAGAAGCAACAGTCGAAAAAGAAGCAACAGTCGAAAAAGAAGCAACAGTCGAAAAAGAAGTAACAGTCGAAAAAGAAGTAACAGTCGAAAAAGCCGAAGGAAAGTCAAACGAAGAGGCGGCTCGCGTAGACGACACATTGAAGGAAGAAAAGTATACTTTTTTCTGGAGGAGAAAACCTAATAAGAATAAAAAAAAAGAAACAAAAAAGAAAGGATCAAATGATGTGTCCCAAGAAAAAGACAGGAAGAAACTACCGACGACCTTTCTACTACCAGGGGTTGGAGGAAGTACACTAATTGCCGAATACAAAGATGCAATGATCCATAGTTGCAGCAGTAATTTGTTAAATTCAAAGCCATTTAGAATATGGATCAGTTTAACTAGACTTTTTTCCATAACGTCAAATGTATACTGTACCTTTGACACCTTGAGGTTAGTGTACGACAGTGAGAAAAAAATGTATTCGAATCAACCAGGAGTTAACATTACGGTGGAAGATTATGGGCATCTTAAGGGCATTGATTATTTGGATTACATTAACAATACTGGCATAGGTGTAACCAAATATTATAACACTATAGCTTCTCATTTTTTGTCTAAAGGTTATGTTGATGGGGAAAGCATTATAGGTGCACCGTACGATTGGCGTTATCCACTGTACCAACAAGATTACAACCTATTCAAAGATACCATAGAAGCAACTTATGAAAGGAGAAACGGGATGAAGGTAAATCTAGTAGGCCATAGTTTAGGGGGATTATTTATAAATTATTTCCTAGTGCATATAGTTGATAAAGACTGGAAACAGAAGTATTTAAATTCGGTTCTGTATATGAGTTCTCCATTTAAAGGTACCGTGAAAACGATTAGGGCTTTACTCCATGGAAATCGTGATTTTGTTTCTTTCAAAATTAAGAAATTGATTAAACTGTCTATATCAGATAGTATGATGAAGGCCATTGGGAATTCAGTAGGTTCCTTGTATGACCTCATACCGTATAAGGAATACTATGACCATGATCAGGTTGTAATTATAATTAATACAGATTCTGCACCGATTGATGATAATTATATGCAGTCCATTGTGTCGGAGTGTGGAATATATAATAAGGATTGCTACTTGAACAGAACTGATGTGAAATTAAAGGTGCACACCCTATCAGATTGGCATGTGCTTCTAAAGGATGACCTAATGGAAAAATACAATAATCATAAACAATACAGAGACAGGCATTTTTCCATGGACCATGGCATACCCATATATTGTGTGTATAGTACCCTTAAAAATAAGAGCACCGAATATTTGCTGTTTTCTCAGAAGGATAACTTAAACGAGGAGCTTATTGTTTATTACGGAATAGGTGACGGAACTGTGCCCCTCGAAAGTTTAGAAGCATGCAATAGCTTTTACAATGCAAAACAGAAGAAGCATTTTGAGAATTATAGCCATATCGGTATTCTGCACAGTGCGGAGGCTGTCAATTATGTGTACGATTCGATGCAGACCACCGGGGGAGAACTGGACGATGCGTTCGATCATGTTACAGCCGAGTTAACTGTAGAGGGGAGTACTGAAGGAGGTAACGTTGGAGGGGAGGAGCTGAACAAGGTGCCTCAGCAGGGAAAAGGAAATGAAGAAATGGCAAATGTGCCTGAGATACGCGTCAAGTAATGGAATAAAAGTACTCCACTCATTGTGTGTGCTAAGATATAAGGAGTATTAACACGGCGATTTCCCAACACCGCCTTTTTTTTTTTTTTTTTTGTTGTTAAAACCGTTAACCCTGTTTTTGTACATAATTAATTGGTGAAATGTTTTGCCACCAAACGGAAGACAAGGTAGCATTTATTAATACAACCATTATGCTTTGCCTCCGTTATTGTTCCTTTTATTCCCATATGATTATCACTGATATTATGCTTTTTTTTTTGTTGTTGTTGTTGACACTTTGTGTAGCTAGCTGATATATTTTAGTTTTATCAATCATCTACACGCCGAGATGTCCGCTGGCGGGCATTTCACCCTACCATTTTGTCACCTTAATTAACAACATTCTGAATTGCATTTTTAAACCGCTCAACCACATTCGCAGTTTTAAAACTGCAATTTCCTCCCCATTTGGGAAAACACGTGCAGTACATATATAGCACATTATTACGGTTACGTATGTACGCACGCACGTTATTTTTATTTATTTATTTATTTTTTTTATACAATTGATACACATAACATTAGCACAACACTTGCTTAACTAATTCTCCGTTCATGGGAACTAACAGGTGTATTCTGTGCATGTCGGTATCATCTAGGATAGGCTACGTTCTTTCTCGTACTTCTTATCTGCAGCGGTGTCGTAATACCAGTAATCAGAGGTACCAGTATACATATGCACTCCTCTTCTAAAAGATAGAGAAATTTCGCCCCGTAAGGTGAATTCCCATAAAATGCATAGCTGCGCTACTTCACAGCTGAAACTTCGGAAGAAGCAGGTTTCACATACCCTTGTGCTACAAAAGGAGAGGGTCCTTTTAACTTTTTTTTTTTTTTTTTTGCGATATCAGCAATGGTGGTGCTACAAGCACAAGAAGAGGTCATAGGGTGTTATCCCCTTTAACCGATTAAGGTTAGCGATTCCTTGATAAGTCGCTACATGAGAGCCCTGGCGCCTCAAGTACTACACATTTCCCCATAAGAAAACCACTGCTTGTTTCTCTGTCCAGCGGGGAGATATATGATATATTTTTTTAAGCACATCTAGGTGTAGGGGGAACAGAGCAGGGAGCTCATGGATTATTCGAAAATTTTCTGAGGAAATTGTGAGGTAGGGTGAAATAGCAGAGGGTGAATAGGGGAATCATTCATAAAGCAGCGAGCATATTCCTATATGCCTAATGGGCATATACGTAATGATGCATACACGGCACATGTGCACATCTATACAAAGTTGAGAAAAATTAGGATTTCCAGAAGGAAGGGAGGCGAAAATGCGGAATTGACTGTGATTCCAAATGGTGGCAGAAGGCTTTTCTGAGCGACAGGTATTATT
Source organism: Plasmodium knowlesi strain H (assembly GCF_000006355.2). NCBI lineage: Eukaryota > Apicomplexa > Aconoidasida > Haemosporida > Plasmodiidae > Plasmodium > Plasmodium knowlesi. The sequence goes on along the minus strand of NC_011912.2, from coordinate 934,676 downwards.
TATGTTCTGCTGTGCATGCATATAAATGATAATAAAAAGCTTTTGCCTCTTTTACCATTTCATCATACGTGGAAGGATGAAAAATCAAAAAAAAAAAATAAAATAAAATAATTAAAAAAAAAAAAAAATTATAATAAATTCCATGGCGGAGACTAAGAAACAGAACATATTTTCCGCATAAAAGGGGAACCTATGACATAAAAATATTCATGCCCGCATTACTACATGCTCCGCGGCAGTGGCGTAATAGGCCTTTATATAACTACGTGGTAAGGCTTGCTATACGAGGGGCAAAAAGAAATATACTGCGGCGGGTTACGATATGCAGTACCTCTTGGCGCCTCTTCGATTCCACTTTTTTTCCTCCATATATGATTTATGTATAGAAGCAATTATATATAGAAAGCGAAAAAAAGAAGGCAATTGCGAAATACTTGCAATATGCAGGAATGTTATTGCATAGGCCATAGGACCTTACTAACATATAAACGCAGTGCACAGTAAGGTTAAACTATTAAACTAAAACCTAAAGCACATGAAAAAATTAAGAAAAAAGGGAACGGAAAACGAATAACGAAAGATAGGAAGAGCTAAAAAACTACAGCGGTTAAAAGCAGTATCAAAAAAAAAAAAAAAAAAGCGAAACATATACAGTGACAAAACGAACCACGGAGAACCGAAACTTACGAAAAGAATGAATCCATCAAAATCCCGAATCAATCCTACGAAACTGACGGAGCGAAGCAAAATATTATATAAAACAAAATAATATATGTGAAAGTAAATATTTCATTCCTCTAAAAAACAACGCATAATAATAAACAAGTGCAATGTGATAGAAAGAAACACCATTGCAAAAAATATGCATTAATTTTGAAAACGCTGAAAAAATAGAAATCTAAAGCAAAAATAGAAATACGAAAATATGCTTTGGTTAAGCGAAGCACTTTGTTTTAAGCTCATTGGAAAAAAAAAAAAATAAATAAATAAATAAAAAAAAAAAATAAAAGCAAAATATATAAAATAAGTTAATAACATTCTTCCAAACGACTTGCGGCGAAAGCAAACATACACTCAGAAGTACCCACCTACACATAGACTAAAATGGTAAAAGTGTCAACTGTGATGTTTTAAATTTTTTTTTTTTTTTGACATTTTCTTATTTTTCTTGTACTGTTTAAAAATCAGTAGAAAGGAAGAGAGAGGGAAAAAACGCAAGAGGCATACCATATTGCTCAGCATTGGCTACTTTTAACATATGCATATGCGCGTGGTAATGCTCGTCGCATACTTGCTCGTGATTATGTGATGCCATGGAAACTCACGTTGCGTAGGACGCACATGCAAACATACATTTACATAAAACACATACATGAGGAGGTGCCCCTTTTGTACAAACTAATTGCTGTGAGAGAATTATTCGCCGACCTGCTACTCGACTGAAAGTGAATCTTCAATCCATCAGAAGTAGCAAACGAAGTGAGACGTTGCAGCAGGGGGGGACGGAAAAGAATACACAGAGGAAGAGACCAAGACTTTGATACTGAAAAAATAAAAGAGTAAAATAACGTAACGTGCAGGGAAGTACAGTACTATACCAAGAAGGGAAATCCATTTATGTGCCCCTTTTTTTACGAGTGGATGATTTCCTTTCCGTTGGTCCGTCCCCCTCATTCCTTTTAAGAAGGGCAAAGTGTGTAGTATAGGCTTATACAGGAGTTCGAACGTCTCCCCCATAAGTAAGGAAAAGAGGCAATCGTAGTGAAGGGCAAACAGAACAAACGAGGAAAGTACAGAATTCTTTTAAAAACACTTTAACCCAAAATGAATAACACAAAGAAGAGTGAGATGGTAAAGGAGAAGAAGGATGTGAGTAGCTCTAACACGACGAAAACCCTGTGGGTAGGGGACCTGGATAAAATAAAAGACGAAGTGGTAGATGAGAACTATATCTTACACCGTATGTTTTACGAATTTGCTGAAGATATAATAAAAGTAAAATTATGCAAGGAAAAGAATTCGCAAAGACATTCCTATGCATTCATAGAATTCACGAATTATGATATGGCCAAGTACTGTTTTGATAATTTAAACGGTAAGTGGATACCTGGAAGGATACACAGGTTTAAATTGAACTGGGCCAAATACAATATAACTGAGAATGTTAATACGCATGAGAAGAATTTAGACGTTGAGCTGGATGATAAGGGTACATATTCTATATACGTTGGGGGATTACCCAAAGGAACGACAAAGGAAGAAATCGAAACGCTATTTTCCCAGTTTTATTCCAGTATCTGCTTCGTTAAGATGATTAAAAATGTGCAGAAAAATCAAAATACAATATATTGCTTTATTCATTTTTTTAATTACGATGAATGTATTAAAGCTTTAAAAGAAATGGATGGTTATGATTTTAGGGGCTGTAAAATTAAGGTGAGCACATCTAAGGGGGTAAAAGTAAACAAGGGGGGGATAGGGGCAAACAATTACTACTACAAAAATAACAATTATCAAATGAACATGAACAGTTTGAAAGGAGTGAATATGGGAAGCTACCATGTGGACGCATATGGGGGCAACTACGCCCATGGAGGATACACTCACGGCAACTATTCACAGGGAAGTTACAACCAGGCAGGCTACCCAACCGGGAATTACAGTCAAGCAAACCACCACCACAACAGCCTTAACAGCAGCAGCAACGACTGTGCCAACAGCAGTAGTAAGGTAGAGAACAACCAGACGAATGAAGAAGAAAATAAGAACGTCCCTGAAGCTGGAGTAGCAGCCCCTGGGGGGGTGCCTACTGGGGAAGATCCAAACAAAAATTATTATATGTACTACCAAAACGTAAACAGCGAAATGAACAATCCTTATAAGTTAAACTACTACGACCACATAAGCTCCAATGTTACTTCATACCCTGCGTACAGCAACACAGGGAACCATGGGACACCTAGCCTGTCGTTTAATTCGAATGGCTATGGCAGTGAGATGAATTACTACAGTGGACAAATAACTCAAATAGCACAAATGAACAACTACGGAAATGATATCAATCACACGGGTAACTTCCAGGGGAGCAATGGACATGTGAACAATTACACCTCCGAATTCAATTGCGTAACTAATTATAATCTTACCCCTGGAAAGGAGGATGAACAGAATCATCTAAACTACAGAATGGGGAACGTAAATTATTCTTCTGCTGTTAACAGTGAAGATGCTGAAGATAGCCTGAAAAATATGAAACATGAAAAAAAGGAAGGTAATGGGAACCTGAAAAATGAAGAAATGTCCACGGAAGATAATATAATAAATCATATGACGAAAAAAAATGGAATGATGGAAGGGAATCTAAACAGCATGAACCACCACTATGGGCTAAACTTTTACAATCGCCCCTGCTCAAACAACGAATATAGTAACAATTGCTTCAATCCAATGGGTCTTCACAAGACTAATGCAAATGGAGAAATTAACTATAATGGCAGTAGTATGGGGAGTTGTCACATGAACGATATGAGCAGCGCAAATAATTATTACTATAATGGGGAAGCGCAGAACCTCGAGGGGAGAAGCAACCAGGGGAAAAACAATAGCAGAAATCATAGCAACACTAACAACAGCACGAACAATGGAAGTGTAGACAACAACGAAACTATTGACAATGAGCAGAGCGTTCGCAAAAATGATTTTATCGATAATGACCACAGCGAAGGCATGAATGGAAATAACGTTGAGGATAATAAGTGATCCAGGGTTTGAACTAATCAGTGTAAGCCTTTTAATGATTATTAATATCCGAAACAGAATAGGCGATGTGAAGGCGTCCTGATTATAGTGAAAACTGCCAGAATTGACGGGGGATTAGTAATTGTAAGAAACGACGGGTGGTGGAGGGGAAAATAGGTAGGAGCGAATCCGTAATTTCGTCTCCAGTGATGCATGTTTACGGTGTACACATTTCTGCTGAATGCTTTTAGGTCTGCCACACGTTCAAATGACAAACGTTCGCAGGGCATCCTTCGACTCGCTTAGTCAGCATCAGTTACCGGAGGGATTACTGAGTGAGGAGCACCCGTGTATATGCGTGCATACGCGTGGACACTCGTATAGACACTCGCACATGTGTCACTTATCCGTAATTATTAACCGCTATTCCGCGGACGAAGGCTTCCTTACATGGCAGACTGCTAAAATGAGTGATCACGAGGAGGTCCAGGTCGACCCTCTATAGGGAAGTACTCAAAACAGAAACCGTACATAATCCCATATGTGTACATGTAAAGACAGACATATGTTTGCGTATATGCGTGCAAGAAATCTTCTTCCACCGTAAACAGAACATAGAACCCCCCACGTTATCATAATAACATTTCCAGATAATGTATGTCTCCCTCCATTTAGACGAAAAACCTTCACTTCGTACCATCACAACTACGGGCGCGCCTTCCGAAAAATAATATGTAGAGTGGTGTAGCAATAAATAACCTATGCATAGGAATCGATCCACCCCCCAAAAACATCTCTTAGAGTAATTTTAACAGGTGTGTGCCTTGCGCGAAAGCACATATATATACACTTTACGAATGTTGTGTCCAATTTTATTATTATTTTTTTTAATAGCCGACACAATTTTACCAGCTGAAGCATACCCAAGCACTTTTTTGTAGTTATTAAATAATACCTTTCCGTGCTACAAGCACGAACCACTTTCCACGTACTTGCATTTGTACGGTATATCCACTTCGCATGTATGATTACAGGAGTGCAACACAATACAACACGCCGTGCCACAACGCTGTTGTTTCCACCCCCATTATTTTATTTGTTTCCATATCTTTGTTTAATTTTTACCCTCTTCATTTTTATCCTATTGATTTTTTTTCCTTATCATTTTTACCCTATTAATTTTTATCCTCGTTAATTTCCCTTTCCTTCCCGTATTTTATTTCTCCTCATTTGTCCCGCCTTACCCTTTACTACACGCATTAAGTGTACCTCCTGTGTATTCTTTACAACCACAAAATTTGCCTTGTCATTTTTTGATATTTAGAAAATGCTGTTAAGTGGTTAGGTAGAAATGCGCATACGGAATTGAAAAGAGTTTTATGTGACTCACTGATGTTTTTTCCCATCACCCAGATGGCTCCATTTTTCATGGGTAGTCAATCCTTTTGTTAATTTCGTTGCCCGTGTGTTCTTTTTTTTCAGGTGCACAAGGCACCGTATATATATATATATCGCTCCACGCCACATAGACCGAACCTATTACCTACAAATGCTTATGAACATTCCGAACAGTGCGTTTAGTTTATTTTCTTTAACTACGTTTATGTTGCGAGTTATTCGAATGACGGAAAAAACAAGTGCACATTGAAAACGTCATTGTTTACAAAAAAATATAAAGGCATGAACACCGCGCAATGGGGGGCATATATCCCAATGTGTGTCACGCTGAGGGGAAGAAAGAATAGAGAAATACACCCGGCGTGGGAAAATACGCCTAAGGAGAGAGAACCCGGAACCCGATGAGCGAAAAACACTCTCAGGGCGAAGCGCACCCTTTTCCTTTGTTAAAAAATTAAAATTAACGCAGTAGTAATGACAGAAAAAAAACCCATGAAGGAGAAGAAGCATAACATGCAGAGGGTTGAATATCGCTCCAGCTTGTTCTTCACATTATGCCTATTCTTAAAGTAAATCAAATTGGGTAAAAGGCTAAAAGGGGTGGGGAGAAAAAAAGGATAAATGGTAAAATATTAGTTGATGCAAAAAGTGCGGATGCGGTGTTAACAGAGGGCATAAGGAAAATATACATGTGCGAAGTGACAAGAACAATCAGAAGCACTTCTTTTCCTCTTTATTCTACATATATAGTTTGGGAATGCTTACCAGGATATCAGTGTAGACGTAATTCCTCCTCCTATACCAATAACGTTGGATAACTTTTTAACATTGAACGCTATGAAGGCGCAGAGAATGGTGACACAAATGGAGATGAGTCTTCGCTGTTTTCTGTCCTCCGCTTGTGATTCTGTGGTGCTCGAATTCTCTGTTAAATTATCAAGGGCGTTATCCTCAAAAATATTGTCCTCATCCTCGCGTAGAAAAGTAGATAAGTTAGCCATGTACCTATTCCTTCTTGAGACAAACACATAAAATTTAAGAAACATATTACGAGCGGATAAGTACAATGATAATAAGCTTGAGTATGATCCCATGAAATTTAAGGGAACGGAAAAAAAGAACGTTATTGATAGGAGAAATTTACACAAAAGTATGGATATATTTGTGTCTTCATAATTCAATATGATGTTATCCTTGGTTGTCGTCAGAAAGGACAAATATCCTAGAAGTCCAAATAGAGAGTAAAAAATAATTTGCAGCACAACACTTCTGTATGCTGATTTTGTTAATCTCCTATGCGTCGGCTGATTAAATTGTCCAGTTATAAAACATGCATTTGGTTGTTGCGAAAAAGAAAATAACAAAATATTGAAACATTTGAAAAAATGCCTATCCATGTTGAATAGCACTATATCCTTGTTAATCAATACGGTGTAGTAGCCCCGTGCTTGCCATCCTATCGTTAATACCGTTATCATCAACGAGCATAGTGAAAATATCAAAAAGGAATCTAGAGAACCCACTTGATCGCGAAGTGTTATAGGTACTATCAGTGAACACACTATAATAATCAAAACGTTGTGGTTATATAAAAAGGACGGGAAATTAAAAACGTACAATATGCTACTTAAAAAATTACTTATTAGTATCAATACCAAAATATAACTGGAGAGAAAACCAAATGTCAGCCCAATGTCGATAATAGTTTTGTGGTACTTATGTCCTATTTTTTTTAGCAAATTTCCATATACAAATGTGTTATGCTCCAAGGATGTCATACATAGGATGTTCGTTGTAACGTAGGATTCCATGCCGTTTAGAAGTATCAAGAGTAGACTTAATATTATCCCCAACTTTAAGAAAACATACGGTATGGACAGAAAGCCAACTCCTATGGCTGTACATATAAACAAAACTGTGCTTGAGCGTACACCCCCAGGGGTGAAACGACTAAATGTTCTTCTTTTCCAATTTTTTTTCCTTTTTTTTTCTTCTTCTTTATCTTGTGCATTCTTTTCATTTCCCCCCACATCGACAATGGCTATATTTTCATTTTCATTATCATAATTTTCAGTTGCATTACTTTCTTGATAATTTTCTTGCGTATCATTTACATCGTTATTGTTATCCTGATCATAGTAACCATCACCCTCTTCTCCTACTTCATTTATATCATCATCGCCCAAGTTAACATATGGGCTTGTTTTCAAGCTGTTTCCATGGATATCGGAGTTGTTTTCCTCCATTTTATTTTCACACTTCTTTTGTTTGTTTTTTTTCTTTTTCCATGAAAATAGGTTAGTCACACTGTTTTTGTTTGAAGCTTCCGTATTGTTTTCTTTTTTTTCCTCAACTTGGGGCGTATTTCCGTTATTTACATTTCCGCTTGGGGTGCCTGCGGGGTCTGAATTTGTATGATCTTCCTTGCTGTCCACCTTTTTCGGGTTTCCTTTCTTGGAGCGTTTCTCACCTTTTTTAGAATTGTTTTTATTCTCTATTATTCCATTTTCATTCATTTTATAGAAATAGGAAAACTGCAGGGGATTACACCATGGTGTGGGGGGCGGAGCGTGTTGTGCCGTTAATATGAGCATAACAACAAGTATAAGTATAAGTGTGCGCGCAATCAGGGGTCAGCTGTTCACAATAGCAACTGCGCTTGTTCTCTAATTCGTGGTGTCACACATTGCCACTTTCTCACGTGGGCAGTTTTTGCGCTTCATTTTTGTTCACTTCTCCTATTTTTTAGGAGCATGGTGCCGCACGCAGATGAGCAACCGGATAAGCTGTTCACTAACCAATTGGTCACGCCGATGATCGCGCACGGGAATTACCTGCCAGTTAATGCGACGCCGAGAGCTCGTCAACCGGGGGAAGCGGAAGAAGGAAGGAGATAATAACTGTTAACAAATGGCTACATAAACTTATCTAAACTATGACCCTACTGTAGGTCAAATAAAACAAAGCCTTACACTAATGAGGAAATTTAACGAAAAATAAAAAAAATATATGTAAAAATAAGAATACAAAATACAGAACCGAAAAATTAATAGTATATAAATTAAAAACTGTTCATATGGAATGCTAAAGGGGAATTTATATTTAATGCGAAATGAATGGAGATGGAATGGCAGTCAAGTAAAAGCAGTTCAAAGTGCCCTTCGGTTTAGCATTAATATAACATATCTACGCACGTACATTTAAGATCATCAATATAAACATATAAAATGATACCGTTCAGGCTTCGAATGAACAGAATGGTTGGTAGTTTCAAAGTAGGGCGAAAATATTTCATAAGGCAAAAATTACGAGAGAGGTTTTAGGCCACGTCAAAGGGAGGCTGGCTTTGTACTAATGAGCGGAGAAAGCATGCATGAAAATAAATCACATACATGATAAGGGAAGGCTTGTGAAATAACGCCGTAAGAGTGGCGATATACATAGGTGTAAACAGAACTACTACATATATATATATATATATACGTAGTACTTTATGTAAGCATTTCGCCGTAATATTTTGGCAAATCATTAACGGGGGGAAAAAATCGTATTTGTTCACTATACATAAAAAGGCAGGCGCTGAAGATACATCATATTTGTTGCAATCGCAATTTGTGCAAATGTTGTAATTATTTTATTTCCTCAAACCTTCTTCCAATGAAGCGAAGGAATATTGTGGTTCGTCTGTGCGTAACTATATAGGAGTAACCTTCTTTTATAGGCAACATAAGTTGTTTTACTTTTATTTTTATCACAAATTATTAAAAAAAAAAAGTCAAAGAGAGAAAAAAAAAAATATATATGCAAGAACAAAACCAACGGTGAAATTTCGTTCGAGTAACCTTTTATGCCACAAAAACTAAAGCGCTATATCCCACACCGTGCGTCACTTGAAGTTGACGATTTAGAAATTGGCGAAAAGGTTGTTCTGTTTTGCATATATATAAATTTATATATTTTAGAGATAAATATTTTTTTTCAGGCTATAATTTAAAACGCCCGTTATGCTGCCTACTTGTTTATATATTTTGCAATCAAGATAACATTTTTTTTTTCCGCCTTTTGGTTTCCGCTGTTGCTTGTGGCGCTAATTTTTCATCTTTTTCTGCTTTTTCTAACTCCTATATTTTAAATACTCATGAAAATGTGGCCTTTATATATTTAAAACCACTTTTAAATTCCTCCCCTTACGCGAAGGAACGGAGAATAAAAAAAAAATATATATATATAAAATATAAAAAGTAAAACAGGGGAAAACCGATGCAGTTTTATACAACAAAACTGACACCTTGTTGATTGCGCATTTCCAGAAAATGGGGAAAAGGAACATTAAGTAAACAACAGTCGCATTGTGAATTCGTACATATAGGTGCATATACATGTATATGCTTACCTTATTTCCTTTTCTTTTTTTTAAATTTGGTCTTAATTCGCCAAAATGAAGAACATTTTGGATCACTTCCGCATTTTGAGCATACCTGTGGAGGATAACCCCCTTACAACTATAAATGTAAAAGCGTAAATGATTAAAAGAAAAGTTACATGCATGTGTAATCTTCCCCATCGCACGCGGATGCAACACTCCGTAGAAAATATGCGAACTGAGGGCTGCTTGCGAAATTTCAGCGTAGATATGTCGGCAAAGGAAAAGCGATTGCATTTACATGTCTTCTGCGAAAAGTATATTTATACATATAATGCATATATAAGGGCGATGTCAATTGCTTATGTCAATCTCACTTCATCCCTTCACAGGTGTATGTAGCCAATTGCAAAGACATTACAGACTATGCTAACGGGCAGAGCGACGCTCTGTGCGCAGCGACACTGGATAACATCGTGGGCGAGGAAGATTTAAAGAGATTTTTTTCCAATTTTGGAAAAATAAACTCTTTTACTATTATAGAGAAAAGACATTTATCGAAGAATTTTAAGAAATTTGCCTATTGTGCGTATATAACATACAGAGAGGAAAATGTGGTTGAAGTTATTCTGACGTACTCCATTCAGTTGGACAAGTATTTTAAAAGCAGTGTGCAATCACCGTACTTTATAAATTTGGAAAAAAAAAAATTCGCATACTACATACAAAAATATTATGAAAATTATTATGACTTATATAATGAGAGAAAGATAATTATTAACGAAATTTCAAAAATAAATAAAGAAAATAATAAGGGGAAGAAAAAATTAGGCCTTGTAGACGAGGATGGATTTACGGTCGTTCAAAGGGCTGCGGACAAACCTGAATTCATCAACTCAGTTTTCGTTCAAGCAAATGATAAATTCAATTATTTAAAGAGGGAAAGGAAAACGAAAATTCATGAGAACTTTTACCTTTTTCAAAAGAAGGAGAGCATAAGGAACGCCGGTGAATTCTTGTCGAAAAAGAAAAATAAACAGAAAAAAATTTAAGCCAGAAAATGTGGCACCCAAGAAGATGGGAAAGACGAATTTGCATGAAGCCATGTGGAGAGGAGAAATCGCTATCAACATGGGAAGATGGAATGATGCCTTCCAAGGAAAACAAAACAAGTTTGTGCAAAATGCACCAACATGATTGCAACAAATGTTGTAAAAACAGAGTATAATGGAAAATTAAATTCATTTAACCAAAAAATGGAGAGAGAAAAAAAAAGCAACATTTTTAAAATGTTATGTTGTGAAAAATGCCCCAATTTTTATAACATCGTTTGCACACAAAAATTTATTTGCCTTCTCTTGATGATAAGGTTATGCCATAAATTTGTTGTTTGTTACTTTATTTTATTTTTATTTTATTTTTTTTTTGTTTATAAAATTTTCAAAATTTTGTTTATGATTATTCAGTCATTTTTTAAAAATGTCTTTCTCTGAAGATATTATGACTTGGGGAATTTCCCCCAATTTGGAGGGCGATAATACATGGTTAGCGCTACCATTTGGAGGGAGCGGTTAACAGTATGCGCATAAAAACCTATGTTTCAGCAAATACTTCGCGAAGTAGCTATATTTGAAAAAATTTTAAATGAAATATGCACACAGTTTGGTATACCTCTAATGCATGTCGGCACCCGGAATTTTGGTAAAGCTGTACAGTTATAATTGTCTAAGACATAAAAATAGCCACAACATGTAGCGCGCATTAACCATCGAACTTAACGTGTATATGAGGGATAAACTTTTTAGAGATATCCTGCGAAAATTTTTGCGGAGTGGAAGTTATAGGAAATGAGCATTTCTGCATGCACGTTAGTGTATATAATACGCAAATAAATACAAAAATACAACATACGGTGTTGCTTGCATCACCATGCGCGAACATGCGTCTGAGCGTTCCGCTGTTATTCCGTTCATGTTTTCCCCTAAGGCTGCTTTTATTTTTAAGGTTAAGCAGTAATGTTAACAAATTGGACAAACAGAAGGAAGGCTTTGAAAGGTTAGAAATCTGCATTGACAATTTAGATCTATTGCATTCGTTTAGCATAGCAAATGTAGCACTTAACCAGCCGTTTTTTCTAACAATTGTTTGAAAATGATAAATGCTATATTTGGGAAAACTCGTTAAAAGAGGTAAAAGGAAAAAATTTTCAAATAGGATGATCGTTCTAACGATATGCAAGTATGCAATTTGTTAGAAGCATTTCCGCCCTCCCGTAGGTCGTAAAATCAGAAAATGGAAAAAAAAAAAAAAAGGAGAGAACATATTTTAGAAAAAGTGATTATGTATTAAATGTGCCTCTAAAGGAGAATTAACATTCACGTTTTAAAAAATTGGCATAATAACATTTCCTCCCTTTATTTTTGTTTTATTCTGCCTCATTTTGCTTTGCTTTGTTCTGTTTATTTTGTTTTGCTTTGTGCTGTTTATTTTGTTTTTCTTTGTTCTGTTTATTTTGCTTTGTTCTGTTCTGGCTTATTTTATTTTTTAACTTTGTAAAAATGAAAGAGCGATTGCCACTTTTTACGATTGCTGCTTAAATCTGGATTTTGCGGAAAAGGAACAAAACAAATTTTTTCTGGTTGTTGTTCACGTATGCATATAAATGAAAATACGCCATAGGTACATATATATAATGCGCACAAAAATACAATACAGTAGAATTACATTACATATTCTCTGTTTTTTAATTTAGGCTGAAAATATTTATTCTTTCAAGCAAATACTAAAAATACTTAGTTGCTTTTTGTGTACTCTGTTTTCAATCTAAGCGCGATTGCCTACCTTATCGGGGGAAGGTATATTGCCACTGCATCGGATGAAAGACCTTTCTTCTATTTTTCCATGGCATACACATGGATGAAATGATGGGCGCTACGTAGAACGCACCTAGGAAAAAAATATATAAATATATATATATATATGTTTTGGTATATAAACTTATTTATATGCGTGTACCGTATGATTAAAATCGCATGCGCACGGATGAGATTTGAGCTGGGCGCTTATTTCCCCTTGCATAGGGTTTGGAATACGGGCACTATAAGTCTGTATAAGTACATATATAAATATATGTACATAGTATATTTGCCGTATATACATACTCACACGATTAATATTCCCGTCCGGTTATTTCTCGTCGGCCAAATTTTCTCTTCGATCAGAAATATTTTTTTTAAATTTATTGAACTCAAAGAATTTAACGACCGGGGTTATAAGATCGCGTGAGCCGTGCCCTTTTAAAGGTGTTTTTTTTTTTTTTTTTTTTTACTTAAGTATATTTATAAAGCGCAAAACCTTTTGCATGTTTTTTTTCAGTTTCGTTTTTTTCCCCCTTTTCTGTTCTTTTTTTTTGTTTTTTTAAATGTACTTGTTTAATTTACATGTTTAATTTACATGTTTAAATGTACATGTTTAAATGTACATGTTTAATTTACATGTTTAATATACATGTTTAATATACATGTTTATACCTTTAGATCTACTGCTCCATTTTTTTATGTAAATATGCATGTACAATCTTACCCCATTTGAAAAGCATTTGGCAAGCTTTACCACATTTATGCCCTTTGTTTGAAGGGAAATGAATGGAAAGAAAAAGCTTGTTCTTGCTGCATTTTTTTTTTTTTTTACATTGTTTACGCAAAGACGAGTGTTTAAGAACCCAACCACCCCGAGATTTGAATTGTTCTCGATTGTATCAACTGTATATTTTGTTTTGCATGATGAGTACACACGATACGTGGATTCACGTATCAATATATATGCATATGCATGTATGTACTTATCCATGCCAGCTCCTCTTCGCATGCGTCGTGTGCAAATGAACATGAATTTATATGGAATAAGTCTTTTAGGACTTTGCATTCATGGGTAGCGGTATACATATCGATACATGGCAATACGTGTCCCAGTACATATTTTGACAAGGGAATTTTTCAAAATGTAATATGAAAATCCTCCAAATAAAAGAAAAGAGAGTAATCTTTTAAAAAGAGTACAAAAAAAAAAAAAAAAAAAAAAAATTGGAAACGAAGACAATGAGTAAATCACCAAGTGAAAAAGATAAAATGAAAAAGGAAAGACAAGAACATAAGGATAAATCAGAGGGTATACATGATAGAAAATGGGGTCATGTAATTAGCAAACTCTTTAGCATAAAAAAAAATCAAGACCGCGCAAGTGAGAAGTGGAAAAAGGAGAAAGAAACCACTGCTAGTGTAAAATACGATTTGCGCGAATTGATCAGCTACAAAAGTATATGTACCCTTAAGGACGACGGTGTCCATGGACATAAAATATGTCACCACAATACTCCAGACGATTTCCAAATGTGTAAGAAGAATTTTTTAAGTGATAGCAACACGGATTTTTCAAAATTAGAAATGAAGGATTCCCCTGATGCCAACTCACCGCCCACCAGTTATAACAATAGCATTAACGATAACGGGAGAAACACGAACATCAGCAAAGATAGCAATAAGACCAACCGAAACAACAGAAGCAAAGACAAGGTACGCAGTCGTAATTATCAAAAAGGTGCAAAAAAACAGGAGGCCACTCGAACAACCGATATCCAAATAGCAAAGGAGAAACGCCCCAAGTTAAGAGTAGACGGGATGAGCCACTCGAAAAGGAACAGGCGTCCTGTTGATCTGCACCACAGTCCTAAAAAGTTCCTCATCGAAAGAGGAGGAAGAGAACGAAGCAGCGTTCTAAAATGCACTGACTCTCTAAATAAGAATCTAATAAGTAAGACTCCTTCGCCGAAGTTATTACAGATGAAGAAGCAGAAGATTAGAAGTGTTGCAGATGACACTTTTGAGATAGAAAAATGTAAGAAAAAAAAAAATTGTAAAAAGTTATCTAGTGAAGGGAAAACCTACCATTCAGATATTGATAACTCCAAAAAGAGCAATTTTTTTAGTTGTAAATATTTACAAAATTTAAATTTTAATAAAGCAAAAGACAGTAATAATTTCCCCATGCAGTTGTCATCACCGCACGGGATAATTGATCATCATGAATGTAAAAAGAACATTAAAAAAATACATTTAACCAATGATAGTGATAATAAAATATACAGTTGTTTTTGCAATTGTGACACAAGTTGTGAAAGGAATTCCCATTCCGACACATATGTAATTTGCTCCCCTCAAAAAAAAAAAAAGGGGGAGACCAAAAGTCCACATAACATCCTTTTTTATGATGAAGTTGTTAAACAAAATCAATGGAATGATAATAAGGAAGATAAAATGGTATATCCCATTTCTTCCCAATTACGTGCTTCATATTTTTATGCACATAAGAAGAGAAAAAGACAAAATGAAATTAGCAAAGGAAAGATATCATACGTGAAGAAGATGGCGAACTGCCTTCTTCCCTACCAAAATTACAACTTCACGTTAAGGAACATTCAGAAGAGAAAAAAGATTTACTTTCATTTTAGGAAAAGTAAAAAATTTCGTGTTAAGAAGAAAAAGAGCTCCAAAAAGAAGGAGAGCTATGAAGTAGACAGATCACTTTTAAACGAAGAAACCAACAAAATGATTAGTCCCATTGAGGGGGAGGGGACTCCAAAGGGAGAAAATTTCCCTATTGATGAGAAAGCAGATTCACATGCAAACGTTATGCAGATCGAGACAGATTGTAAGCCAACCGTAAGTTCTACCATTGGAGGAGAAAAGGATAAGGACGATTTGCACGATGTGGATATAGAAGAACCAAACAGAAATGCTGAGGGAGAACAGAGCGCTCAACAGTCGAGTCAGCATTTAACGAATGAATGGGAAAATCCATCAAGAGGTAACAACCCAGAGAACGAATCGCTAGCAACAAACATGTTTGGCGATATTAATAATGAAGTTAGTGAACTCCACACTGATTCCGCATTGGAGAAGGATAAAAACGAAATTGCAGAGGGATCATATAAAGAATTGAAAATTACGGGAAAAAATTTCCTAAAATATGATGAAAGAATATTTGAAAATTTCTACAACGATGTGCATTTAAAATTTGGAAAGATTGTTACAAATAGGAGAAAAAAATATTTTCTAACATATAAAATTGTTAAAGATTCCTACTTTCGCATATTAATTTTGAATAGCGAAAAATTGGAAAAGAATATTCTTCAAGTGATAGCCATTCAGGATGTCATTTTGTACGATAAAAATGTGAAAATTTTTAGCGACCCCTTTTATGTAAGAAATAGTAGCAAGCTTTACGCTGTGAAATTCTTAAAGGTGTTTAGCTTAAAGTATTTAAAAAAAATAAAGAAAATGAGCGACATCATATTCTCCGATGCTGAGGAGGACGGCAGTCCTAATGTGAAAACGGAAAATTGTGAATCAGCTGAGTTGCACATTGCAGATGAGGAAAATGCATCTCCTACTGCTAAGGAAAAGAACCATTTGGAGAAGGAAAATTTGAATAAAAGCGCGCTGATCCAATCGGCGGATGAGCCCGTGAATGCGAATCATTCGGTAGGCACAGAAACGAACGAGGGGAATGAGCCTAAGGGGGAAATAAGAAAAGGTATGCAAGATGTGGAAACTATTCATGCGCAGAAGAATGCGTCTGAAGGAAGAAACATGAGCGACGATGAGGGAAGAAACGACAATAAATGCATCGATAATGAAGATGAGGAGATCGTGGTCGTGAACAATTCAAGCGACAATTGCGACAATGTCAGTAATGGTGGAAGTAGGAAAATAAGGAAAGAAGCAAAAAATTCCGATAAGGAGAAATCCCCTAAGGGAAATGCCAAAGAAAGTGCCAAGAGAAATACCAAGGACAAAAAAGGAAGCGCAGATGTGAATAAGAAAAGAAATAGCAAGGATTCCCCGGTGAACAAAAATCCAAAAGAATTATGCAAAAATGTAAATAATAAAAGAAGCAAAAAAAGGAGCAATGTGAAGGTGAAGATTGAGAGCGAAGCCTGCAACAAGGAAGAGGAATACAACTACACAGGCATAATATACAATGACAAGAAGAAGTTTTATTTTAATGTTCACAAAATTGTGGATATAATTAAAATGGTTAAAGGATCGGAGGAGAAAACCAAGTTCTACCTAGATACCCATAATAATAATATGAAGAAGAAAGGGAGGCTCCTTAAAAATGTGGAGAAAACCTTATTTCTGGAGAATCTCGTCATTGATGATGAGGATGTGCTTTTTAAGAGACCGAAATTTTTTAACTGCATAATTGAAGAATCCATTGATAACTACAACGTAGTTTACGAAGCAGAGAATGGGATGATGAATCTTTTTGAGAATAAGTTGGATCGAATGAAAAAGAAAAAAGGGGGTAATAAAGCAGAAACGGATACATCCAACAAATACATCGAATTGAAGGATGAAGAAAAAGGATTTAAATATATTGGTTATCGTGTCAGTTTTGAACTAAAGAAGGACAACAAAAAAAAGAGTAACTTCAAGACGGGCATTATAAAGTATTACTCCCCCAAATATAAGCAGTTCTTTATTCACCATATAGAGAATTTCAAGTGCAACGGGTCCATAGCGGATTCACCGAAGACTACCAACAGGGAGATGGGATACGCAAGAGGAGGGAGTAAATCAAGGACCACCCCCTCACCGTTGTACGACAATTCTAAGGAATATCACCCCTTTGCTGACTTGGAAAGTGCACAACATGGTGGCGTAAATCAGGATATTGGCAAAGATATCAGCGAGGGGCAGAACGGGGGGGTGCTACATGGAGAGATAGCCAACCAGAACAACCAAAGCATAGTGCGAAGTGAAGAAGAAATGATGTACCTCAATTATGAGAGAAAACTAGATGAAGAAAATGGAAAGAAGAAATGCGATTTTATATTCTCAGATATGAAGGGGTGGTATTCGCCCCACTTCTACAACATAAAGGTTCTAAAGACGGTAAAGGAATTTGAGCGCTTTGATATATTTGATAAAAATGACAAAAGGAAGGAGCAAATGGATTACAACCTTTTGAACAAGAGAGACGAATGCTCCATATGTAAGGATAGCATCCTGTTTATCAAGGGACATGACCATTACACAAGTAACCTCTCTTCCATCATATACGACTTAAGCAGTGAAGAAAGGAAAAAGGAAATGGACGAGCAAAATATGATTAACGTTTATTGGGGAATTAAGTGTTTTATCTGTTCCAAGAAATTTCACGCCAATTGCCTTGAGGATGAGGTAATAATCACCAAGGCCTATGACAAAAATGTGCTAATGAAAGAGTATAAAAAGTACATTTATAAGAATAGCCTAAAGAAGGATAAGAAATGCTTCAAGGGAGATAAGGAAAAAGGCGGAAGGAGTGGAAGCAAAAAGGAGGAAAAATCCAAGAGGGTGAAGAAGAACAACAACAATTCTAGCGATTCGAAATGTATCGGAGGTGGGGGAGGAGATTCCAAGTCGAACAGAAATAGAAAAAATTCTAGTGCAAAAAGAACAACCGGCAGTAGCAAAAACGGGTCGAGCAAGACTGGGGAAGATTCGTCGAACGATGGGGTGAAGGAGGAAAATGAAGAGGCGGAGGAAAAAAACAACAAAAGAAAGAAAGAAAAGAAAGGAGGCAAAGAAAGCAGCAGGAAAAACGGAAATGGTAAAAATAATGACAGTGAAAATGACTACAAGAGTGAGGACAAAGAGGAGGAAAACAGAAGCGAGGAATTGAATGATGAAGAAGATAGCGATGTAGAAGAAACAAACAATTGCACAAAATCGAAAAGTAAGAAAGCGAGGAAATGTATAAATTACGTCCCAGCTGTCAAGTACAATGATATGAGTTACAAAAAATATGTGTGTAAAGACTGCTATCGCTGCATATACTGTTGTGAGAGCATATATAATTATAAACAAACACCCAATATAGCCAATTATGTCATATGTAAAACATGTAACATGGTTGCACATGGATCTTGCTGCTTCCCAAATGTGCCAGACATTTACCTGTTTAATTGGAAGTGCGATGAGTGCCTGAAATGCAACAAATGTGACTACTCCAATTTATGCTTCATTAATTACAACGAATGGGAGTTCCACCTCGACTGCTGTATCAACTGCTACAAAGAATATGAAAAAAAAAACTTTTGTATAATGTGCAATGAGAAGTACGAAATAGATGATAGCAACAAATGGGTGCAGTGTGATGTGTGCAAATTTTGGATTCACCTAAGTTGCGATAAGAACGAAAATAGAAATATTGAAACATTGTCAATAAAAAGTATAAACTATAAATGCCCCACATGTAGGTCTGGTTCATTCCATGATAAAATCGAACGAATACTTTACTTATTCTTCCTTCTAGATAAGTACAAAAATTTCACCTTTCACGTACCTATAAACTTTTACATATACTGGAGAATTGTTAAAATACCCATGAACCTCTACATTATGAAGAAGAAAATCTGGGAGAAGAAGTACAGTACCATATTAGAATTCCTCTATGATTTTTTCCTCATCATACATAATGCCAAAACAGTACATATGCCCAACACCTCAATTTATAAAAATGCCTGTATCTTTGAAAAGAAAGGAAAAGTTATCATAAAAAATATGTTCAATTTGGAAAATGAGGAGCTGAACAAATTCATTGATGATTGTTTGGAGACATACAAGAAGGCCACCAATGAAGACGTAAACAATGATAGTAGTAAAATAGAAGAGCAAGGGAAAAATTATTCCGGCATGTTCACGTCTAGTGGGCATAAACTATCAACTAATATTTGCAGCAGTAGTAGGGACGACATTCTCGGAGAAAATGTTGACAACCATATGGGTAAGGAAAATGTTACATTCAAATCATGCAACGAAGAAAGTATGAAACATTTGGGCTACCCCGCAATTGGCAGAGAGATTATTTCCAATGTCACGGGGGTTGTCAAATCGGGCTTCTACCAAAGGAAAGATAGTGATATCTGCCACACGGGGGAAAATGATCACCTAAAAGCAGATGCAGAGAATTTTGGAGGAGGTTCATTCCTTAATGAGCACATTATTCACGAGGGTATGCACACCCTTCCCAGTGGCATGAATAACTCCAACGGTAGGATATATCAATCGAATAGGTGCCTGAACGCAGATGGTACATTTGATAGTGGTATTGTAAAGAATGAATCTAATTTGCCCTCACACATGAACGGGGCCCATTTATATAATGATTACTCTGCTGTGGAAAGGAAGAACCCCATGGACGGAACATACGATAAGAATACTGCAGATATGCCCAACAGTAAGGACGATATGGTTTTATACAATTTGAGTAACAGCCATGTGGGTAAGAGCCTTTTAAACAGTAACTTAATTAGGAAACGAAAATTGGAGATGATCGACAAGGACATCACGCAGTATGAGTTACATGAACTCTTTAATTTTAAGAAGGACTGTGTGTTTATCCACAAAAATGAGGAAATGTTTGTCCCGCAAAGTTGCGGTATAACCAATTATAATATCCTCACAGTTAATTTGAAGGGAAAAATTTATTTTAATAGATCATTTGACAAATTTGACGAATTTGACGTTTCTAAGGTAAGGAAGTTGCATCTTCTGCTTGGGGGAGGTTACTCATCGAGCCGTAGATCAGTTGTAGATGAATTTTCCTCCGGGAAAAATCTTCGAAAGGGTAATGAGAGCAGTAAAGAAGAGAAAACTTCCCTAGTAGATAATCATCCGGATAGTGAGTCAACAAAGGAGGGTGCAGAAGGGGAACAGAGGATACATTCCAATCGTGGCAATTCCAACGTATTTGTCAATGATAACATATTCATGATTGACATCAGGAAGGGAAAAGTCAAAATGAACCACGTAATTAAGGAGGAGACAAGGATTATTAACCCCGTGAACAATGCCTACAAATTCTTGAAGTGTATTCAGATAGTATTTTTTAACCAACAAGGTCAAAGTGAAGATACCGCATCGAAGAATGTATCATCTGTAAGAATGAACTATGTTACAAATCGTGTAAACTACAACAGTAGCGATAACGAGAGTGCGGACGATATATCGGTGGAGCATGTTGATAGGAGTAAAGGGGAATCTATATCCCTCAATGACATTATTTCTCTCATGGAGGGAAAAACTTCCAAAGGAGGATTAAAAAGGTGCAAGAATATAAATCGTAGAAATGTCCTTATTGGAAGAAATGTGTTAAATAAAAAAATAAAACTTATCAACCATGATATTTTGAAAGAGTACTGTCATGTTTGCGGATGCATAGAGTATAAGAGCCCTCTTATTTATTGCGGTGCATGTGGGGTGTCCATTCACTATACCTGCGCTAATATTTCCAACCCGTTTTTGTTTGACTTGAGTGGTTATGTAGAACACAGGAAGGAGATAAATCAAATTTTTAACATTATCACGAGAAACTTTAAATGTAATCAATGCATTAAGTGTGATAAATGTGATACTCACTTTAGCGACGCTGTCAGGGATACCTTTTACTCGGACATTACCTGTATGCATACATGGAGTGGCAACGATTTTACCAAGAAAACAAGGCTCAGTTATTTTTACAATTTGAAGATAGAAGTGATTACTCTGAAGGAGGAGAAAAACGAAAGGAGGAGAAAAATGCTGACGAACATCGAAGGACGGAAATTTGTTGAAAATGGGGAAGTAGCATCTCCCATGATTAGCGAATTGAATGAAAGTCCAAGGAATGAACAAAGGAGTATGAAACAATCGTGTGCATTTGTAAAAGTGGAACTAGGGGAAAGCACGCAAGGAGGAGAAATCTGCTCTCTTAACCACCCCTCCACGCCCCCAATGGAGAAACAAAGCGTTAATGATAATGATCACCAGTGGGGGGAGAAGAATCAACCTGGTAGTCATAACCCATCCGGCTGCTCAAAAAAGAGGAAGGTGCAAAAGAGCATTGACGTTGACAGCCAGGTGAAAGGTCCGATAGGAGACCCAAGCACCACATGCACCATCGCGGATGTGAAAGTAGAATCCAAAACGGATCAAACGAAACAAACCGACCAAGCGAAACAAACCGACCAAGCGAAACAAACGGACCAAACGAAACAAACGGACCAAACGAAACAAACGAAACAAACGAAACAAACCGACCAAGCAATCCAAACGAATAGCGAAATAGAGTTATCGCCAAGGAAGAAAAAAATGTCGCCCTCGAAAAGGTCAACGAGTAGTAAAAAAAATGAGGGAAATGAAAAGATGGGCGAAAGGACCCCAAGTAGTATTGTCAGCATACTGAATATACAGGACGAAACCCAAATGATAATAAAATGCTTCTGCTGTGGAAAATCCACACACAATGAATGTTTCTATCGAATAGATAATAGCGGAGATAATGCCGATAAGAACGACAAGGATGTGCATAAGAAGGTCGTAAAGACCATATTGAGAAGGACCTACCAAAGGAAGAATCATAATAGAAAATTTGGTTCGCCCGCAAAATCAGAGAATGGGTTATATACCTCAAATTCGGGCTATTATGTAGCTCCACGGGAAGGCATTTTGGATGACACTTTAAACAAGGCGACCATACAAATGAGCAAAAATAGCACACCGATGGGAAGTAATCAAATTGGGGAGGAAGGAAGCTGTGGAGAGAGGAACAACCTGATCACATCATTTGCATCGCAGGATAATGAGACTACGACAACTACTACGGAGACAACAAGCGCTACGGCCATGATAGTGATGGCTCCGCCCCCCATTAAATCGAACACGCCGAAGAAGGATAAATTAGGGGTACAGGTGAATAACAGCAATCATATCGTTAGTGACGACATGCACACCAGTGTGAAGTGCATTATGAATAGAAGCAGTGCAGATGAATGCACTATCCAATCGACCAATTTTCACATTAACAGTAAGGTTGAATGTTCCATAGCAAACAACAATATAGAGGTACTTAAAAAGAATGAAAATAACACAAGGAAAAACTCTGAACTCCATAATGAGGCCTGCAATAATGGCGTCATTCCAAGTAATGAGTTTGTAAGGAAATTTTTAAGAGATGCGAAAAAAGCTGAAACGTATATGGAAATTGTAGTTATAAATGGAAAGGTGTATAATAAAGACCTGATAAATGAGATATACCATGTGATAAAGCAAAAGAAAAATGTGAAACTGAAGAACTTATTACATTTATTTGTTGGCAACATTGATGAAGGTGTAATATATTCCGTCCTCAACGAACTTTTAAAAGCACTGTACAGTTACCTTAACGAGAAGTTGAATTACTACAGATTGAACAGAAATCTGAAAAGCGTTGTGAAGATGGAACAGACGGATAAATTTAAGAAGGAAAAAAATGACTTGTTTGATAAGAAGAATCTCATTATAGATAATAATGACGAAATTAAAATTTCAGAAATGTTGCTAAAAATTAGCGCCTTAATTTCCGAGACCTTTTCAGTGCCCTCGAACAGAAAGCCATCAAATGGGAAAAACGGAAACAGAAGGAGTAGTACAAGTTGTAGAAAAAACGCATTTAATGATAATCCAAGTGGACGCAGCATGAGCTATTCGGGAAGTGAGTATATTAAAGGAATTACCTCCAGTAACTTGGAGATGAAAAATCAGTTGACAAACACCAATAGCACGTTGCTATTTGAAACAATTGCAGATAATGCATTTGCGACACCGCCCTATTCTGTGCATTCAGCGGAGAATAATGGGAAGAGTTTTCCTAACCTTAGCGACATGATGAAAGTAAATGATGCAAGCGTAACAGGTGCCACGGGGTTGAGTGACCTGGAGGAAGAACCTGCGGAACACAAAGTAGTGAACCTTACCAAGGGGAAAAATCAAAACGGTACGTACATGAACAGGAGCATATACACGACGCGCTGTAAATTTAATGAAAAGAACATCGAAAAGTTAACCTCGTCCACAGGGAAAAACACGAATTCTGCGTACTCAACACCTAGTATGAATTATAGCCCTATAAAAAAAATAATAAATTTTGACAAAACGAACAATGTGAAGATGAATTTAAACAGCATGAGCACCTTCTCCCAGTGTAACTCCAACGCAAACGATTTAGGTTTCATGCAGGGTAGGACGCTGAGTTCTCCCCTGGGAAGTGTAAGCAATTGCAACAACATCGTCATCGTGAACAGCATGAACGGTGTTAACAACGTGAGCAATTTCAATGGAGAGAACTTCTGTAGCAGTAGCAGCAGTGTCAATCTCCAGAATGGTAGCACGGATGGAGGAAGTAACTTATATAACATAATTAGCATGAACAACAATATTAGCACGTCGAACACTTTGAGCATTAGCAACGTTCTGGACAACTCCGGCAACGTAAACGATATAAATATCATGCAAAATATTAGCATACTCAATAATAACAATGTCATAATAAATATGAACGGCTTGGAGGGTAAGAAGGATCCCTTTGTGAACTGTGCCCAGATTGGGGACTCAGGCACCATTAATACGATGAACAGTGTAGGTAGCATGATCAATGCGGGGGCAATAGGAAACGTCAGCGGGGTCATAAGCAGTGGGGTCATAAACAGTGGGGTTATAAATAACGGGGCTATGAATAACGGGGTCATAAACAACGTAGGCATGGGAAGCGTCAACGATGCCATGGCGGATACAGGGATGAGCAATCTCGATAGTAGCCTTCCCCCAGGAGGAATCCTGTTCGGTGAAAATCCCACAGAGCATATTAACAGCATGAACGAAATGACCCACCCGTTTAGCAACGTGGCCTACGTGAAGGACGGAGAAAACGTGTACCCCTACAACGATAATATGAAAGCATGCAATGTGCACATGAACAGTGAACACATCATGGAAGGACTGAGCCACGGAAGAAGTTATAGCGATATGATTAACAGGAAGTACGGGCAGAATTTCCCCATGAACTGTGATAAAAGCATGCCAAGTAATGTAGCTAGTATATTTGTAAACGATGCCAACATTCACCCCTCACCAACTGCATATGCACATGGAAAAGTGGATTATGAAATGAATGAAATGTCACAAGAGAAAGGTGTGTACAAATCCTATCTACACAGTAACGAAATGAACATGTACAAAAATAATTATTATTTTTATAACCAAGTGGGAAATGATAACAATTCCCCTGCGAATGACGGAATGGAAAATGTGAATATGCCTTTGGATTATTATACCCCCATGCAGAATGGTAGCAATAATTATAAGTCTGAAATTAATACTACCCCGTTTGACGGCAGGATAAATAACGAAACCATCGAAATGAACGGAAAAATAATAATCAATGTAAATGCTAGTAATGAACAACCCATCCTGTATGAGGATAACAGCAATGTCATTCAGCAGGGTAAAGAGATGTCAGATGTGAACCGAGATGGAAACAACAGGTCCGAATTCCGGAATGTAAACTACGGTAATATTTCTGATGCGCATGAAGTGAGGAACTCGAATAAATTCACTGACATACACAGTGTCTATAGTAAAAATATCAACAAGAAGGATCAAGCGCACACAAAAACCCTTCTCAAAACGAACATCCCCAATCTGGACAAGTTTATAAATAGCAACAAGAATAAGAAGTCCTCTCCGGCGAGCGAGAAGTTGTCTGGGGAGGGTAACATGGGCGGAAATGCTTGCGGAAATGTGAGTGGAAATGTGAGCGGAAATGCCTGCGGAAATGACTGCGGAAATGACTGTGGAAATGCCTGCGGAAATGACTGTGGAATTGCCTGCGGAAGTGGAAACTCCAATTACAATTACATATACGGAAGCAACAACAGTAGTAATGCCAACTTCGACCTGAGCCTATTCAAGTGTAATGGAAATGCGCCCTGTGTGGGGAACGGGAATGAAAGGGGAAATGTCATAAGTCAAGAATTCGGCGCATCCAATGAGAATTCGGACTTTTCGACCAACAAATTACATAAAGAAAATATTCACAACATTAGGGTTGAAAAAAATATTTCTAACAACGCAGGTCATGCAATGAAAGGTATGCAGAAATGCATCCATCCACTTGGATCGATTAGCAAGAAGTGCGCTCTGTACAGCCACAATGGAAAGGAAGGGATGCACATAAATGTATCCAGTGAGGTCAAATATAACATGCAGAACACCACGATCAATGCTAATGAGGAAGACATGGAGAGAGCTGAAGTGACTAGTAGTAAGAACAGGAATCTCAAGTTTTACTGCAAGAATATTTTGATAAAGAAGGAAAATGTAAACATCGACATGAAAGAGGTGAGCGACCTCAGTGCTGCGAATGCAAATGAATTGGAAAGCGGAAATAACAATGTAAGCGAGGAAATTGACAAGAAGAAAAAAAAAGGCAGGAATTGTGCGCCCAACGGTAAGGAGGGTAGAAAGGAAAAACCCAAATCTGATCGAAGCGCAACAGAAAATGGAGGTCAAAATAAGAATGTTAGGAAAAAGAAAGGAAAGGACACAAAAGAAGAGGATAAAGAGCCTGAAGAGGTTGAAAAAAAACCAACAAATAATCTTAAAAACAAGGCGGAAAAAAAAGAAATGCAGGAAGAGAAGAATGAAGAGAAGGAAAAAAAAAAGGCCAGGCCTAGGAAGAAGCCGTCGAAGGAGGAAAAACAGGACGAAAAAGAGAAGGACAAGGAAATAAAACAGGAGACAAGTAAGGACAAAGCAAAAGAAAATAAAAGGAATGACACAAAAGGGGAAAAATGCGAAAAGGATTCCAAGGCGACCAAAGCTCCTAGAGTAGAAAGGGAAACAAAAAGGGTCAGGGTGAAAAAAGAGGAATCCTTGGAGGAGGACAAAAAAGAAATAAAGGAAGAGAAAAAAGTTAAGGGAAAAGATAAAGCCGATGAAAAAAAAAGGGCAAGAAAAACTAATGAAAATGCAGAAGAAAAGGAAAAAAAGAAAGCGCCCGAAAGCAGGACAACACAGGTGAAGACGAAGAAGGAAACGAACGAAGCAGAAATAGATACAGAGAATAATAGCATAGAGCAAGATAAACAAAACGAGCTGAAGGAGAACAAAACTCCCGCCATTATTTCCACTAGCAACAAGCTTGATTCTGGCAGTACATGCATTTCTGACATTGTGCCGAACAGTTGCAATATGCGAAGTGAATGCAAAATGGATGAAAATTACATGACAGATAGCAATGAAGAGTTGTGCCTATATTCGGAGGATCCACAATCTGATAACTCTACCATGATTAGAGGACCTATAGGAAGAAAGCGGATGAGAAACAGAATTAATAAATTGAGCGGATTTTTGAAGAAGAATAAGTTCGTTTTGAAATCCAAGTTTAAGAGGATCACCCCGAATACGTACCTATGCCATAGCTGCGTTGTGTTGTACAAAAATAACTTTTCCTTTAACGCATATACGGAGGAAATCGCAGCGGTTGAGTGGGGAGTGTGTGGCAGTGGTAACAATTCGAGTATCGTCAGCCAGGCTAATGTTCTGGAGGTTAAAGGAGAAATGAGTGCGCAGGAAGGGGAAACTCCCATTGTACAAAATAGCACAAATAGCATATGCAAATCTGATGCTGATGAATGGAAAAAAGAAAAAAAAAACGACAACGCTGAGGATGGTGTAAGGAGCAGCATAAACCCCATTAATGACGGAACAGAAGAATTATGTTGTAATCCAAATGCATGTGAGGAGGTCATATATGTTGATTCGAAACTGAACGTAGGAGATGAAGGAAAGGAAGGAAATGAGGCAACGAATTTTAAGGGTGTAAGGAAAGATGGCCAAAATGTAGATGGTACTGCCCCTGACAGTGACGAAAAAAATGTTCCTCTTAATAAAATGCAGAATTGTAGAGGAAGTAAAAATCAAAAGGAGGAGGACTACTTCTGGATAAGCAACAACCACAGTGGAATGCGCAACCCAGACTGGATTTATTGGATGAACAAGATATCCGCGCATAATAACGTCTTCTTCAATCGTGCCTACTTAAAGGACAAGAAGGCATCTACAAATCTCAGGCGCTTCTTTGAAACGAAGGGAAACTTTTACAAATGTTCCATTTGTTGTATGATCTGTGAATACAAAAATGGCAAAGGTGATAACAGTGCGCCTGATAATGACTTTGATAAATCCGCAGATAAAATTACTGGGAAAAACGCAGAAGAGAAAAATGACAATTTGAACATGCTCTTCCTGTGCAATACATGCAGTTTACGCTATGGGCACATTCAGAAATGCTTGATTTCATACCCTGACAATAGCTGCTACAGGAGCAAAACTATGTTGATCTTAAACAAGGAACGCAATGAAAAAAGGAAATTGTATGAATTGATTTATTTGGTCATAATAATGAGCCTTAGATTTATGTACTTTAGGAAGAATTTCTTTAAAGCATTTTGCCATCTTCTAGATGAATTTCTCCGAAGAAATAAATCCATTGTGAAATTACTATACCGTTTATATTTTGGCAACGCCTTTTTTAAGTGTGATGAGTTTTTTCTTTTTTTCATCAAACAAATTAGGAGGGATAACCAGTTAAGGCACCTATTTCATAGAAGTGGTAATATGGTTATGCCTTTTGGATCGGCACACCAACATGTTTTGAAGTATTCTCTGAACCTATTTTGCATGAGATTGTCTGATTGTGTTAACAAGGGAAAAGGAAAATCGAGTTGCGCCACAGGTTCAGTTCGCATGTGCCTCACTGCGAAGAAGTTAATGCTTTGTTATTATAAGAATGCATTCTCCAGCGGGACTGGAAATGGTGGAAACTACTTTGAGCATGTGGTCAATTCCTCCCTTTATCTTTTGCATTTGTATTACTTGCACATATTGCACGTTAGTGAAGTGAGAAGAAAGCGAATGTGCAATGGGTCAGGCAAAGCGGGACGAGGAAAAGCAGAACGCGAAAGCGAAGGCGCGCTTGATTTTACACATAGACGTACAGTTGGATCTACAGTTAGATGTGCACTTGAAGGAGCCGCGAAAATCATGAAGAAAGTACGTATTGTGAAGTTGAGAAAAAGGAGAAAAGTTAACCACAATTTATTTCTCAAGATGAAAAACACGGAGGCCTTCGCAGATACTTTACGAACCCTAAACCGGAGCGAATCGGAATGGTCCTTCCTCCATAGGGAAGACCACATGACAAAAAAGGATTCGACGACTATCAGCCGAAGTAGCAACGCATGTACGAAATTGCAGCGAGAAGAAGGAATGTCAAAAATGTTTAGCAATAGTAATACCAAAGGTGGGGCCTCCCTTTTGTTATATGAGAAAACATGTGATGAATACAAAAAGGATGATAAAAATGAGAAGGACAAATTTGCACTTAGCCGCTTCCACAGTGAGGAGTCTCAGAAGAAATTAAAGCAATTTCTGAAGAAGATAAAGTATACCATAAAAAATAAACTAAATTTATACGTGCAAATTATGCTTAATATGTACATGCAGGAAAGCCTGAATATGGTAAAAAGGCAAAGCACTAATAAGGAACAACTGAAGCAGGGGTACACTAAGACTTGCCTCCTCTGCCATTACGAGAACTACCTCTATAAAGGAAGACTAATCCCATTTTATGATATCTTTATTCATAGCGAATGCTTAAAATGGAGCCTAAATTGCATACAGTACTATAGGTTGAATAGCAGTAGCTGTGAATGCCGTAATAGGATTGGTATTGGGGAGATGGAAGGCAACGTGAATGTTAAGAAGAATTCCTCAAATGATAAAAAGGGAGCGAGAAACTCGTCTGACAAAGGAGGCAATGAGAAATCCACAGAAAGTGCTTCATGTTTTGTTAAGAATGAGCCAATGGGAGAAGGAAATAAGGAAAGTGCCGACAAAAGCAATGCGCACACAGGTTCGCAGGTTAAGAGCGCCAATGGAAGTATTCCCCATGTTGGAGGTTCCTACCTGAGCAGTACCCACGTAACTAACAATCAACTTGATATGCCTGCGAAAGAAGGGGATGATCCAAAGTGCGCTGTGGAAATATCTGTGAAGAGTGAAGAATGCTGCGGCGGAAAACAGGCAGGTCAGGACAACCACAATGAGGAAGATGTATCAAAAGAAAAGGGCAATTTGGAAGAAACCCTAAACGTAAAAAAGAGCATAAAAAATATAAAGCTAAAGGATAACTTCGAATGGACAGAAAATAAAAACTTCTTCCATAACTACGAACATATAATTGAAGTAGACGAAGATGATGTGAAGGAAATAATTTATGACTCAATCAATTCGACGTGCTTTCTGTGTGGTTACAAAAATGCCAGCATATACTGCAACAATGAAAACTGCAACATAAAATTTCACCTCAATTGTGCTTTTTACTCTACCATGGTAAAGAATTCTCATCAGAATATTTTTTTTTATTATGTAAAATGTTTCAAACTGATAAAATTTAACAAGGATACGATTTTTTACAAATATTGCCACTCATCATCTTGTAATGCGGAGGAGAAGGAACTAGTGCAGTCGCTATATGAGGATATTTTCCCCGTGCACATCATCTACAATATAAAAAAAGTGTGGTGCAATAAATGTTGGAATGCGAAGAAGATATACGACTCGTTCTACATAAATAAGGAGAACATGCAGTGTTCTAGTGCGAAGGAACCGAGCAAAGAAGTGGAGAAAAAAAGGCGATTATCTCCAATACATGCGCAAAACGTGAAACCTGCGAATTGTACTGCGATGTGTGGAGAAGTAATCCAAGGTGATATTACCACTAGATGTAGTAACCTCAAACAGGGTGATACCACAACAAGTGGATTAAATGCGGTGACAGAAGCAGAGGACCAAATAAATGAACTAAGCAACCACGCAGGGACAGAAGAAAATAGTAGAACTTCCGACGAACCCAAACGTACGCGCATCGTAAATAGGAAAAGAATAAATGTCATGGAAAGTGTTAAAAATATTTACAAACATTTCATCCACTTCTATTATGAAAATGAATCGTACTACGTTATGGATAAAATTCTCCACAGTATAAACGAGTGTGTGAGAATAAGATATAGAAGGAAGCCCCTGGATGTGGTACAGCAAGTACTAAATAAAGAAAGCAAAATAAAAAGTAAAATGAAATATTTGGAGAGCATCATTAACGAATGTGTCAAAAAAAATGATGAGGACAGTTTCGTTAACGATAGGTATCAATTAATATTTAAGCGAAATGATCAGAATGATCAAGCCACAAATGAGCAGTTAATAAAAAAAAATGGTGAATACAATAATGGCCATGTGCTTGAGGAAAGCGACATACATGAGAATGAAGTAAATGTGCAAAAGATTATTGACAATAAAAATGTGGAAAATATTTTCAAGTCCTATTTTATTCTCAAATATTTTTTATACATAGGTAGAGAACTAACCCTAAAAAATGAGGAGTATTTTTTTTTAAAAAAAAAAGAAAATTCCTTTTTTAGATATGTTCATTCAAATGATGAACAGACCTGCAACATACAGTTGCCGCATGTGCTTTACACCAATGACTCGGATGGAGTGACCACCGCATCGCGGAAGGATACCACCCATGTGAAGGATAAAAGCAGTAAAGGAAACCTGCCACCAACGAACGAGGAACTAACAAGTGATAAGGATGAGCGGCAGATGCAGCAACTGGTGGAGCAAGATGAGGGGAGACATGAACAGTTGCGTAAGATTTGCTATGCGACCTTCATTGACGATGAGTCCGAACCGGACAAGGAAAACTCGGATAGTAACCTGAGTAGCAGTAGCGACCAGGATATGGAAGAAACGGACATCGATCACTACTACAACAAGGAAAGGAAAGACAAACAAGTGAGGAGCATTAACCTCTACTTCGATTTAAAGGGTACCAACAGAAATGTAAATATAACGAAACTGCAACAGATTAGTAATTATAGCGACTGTAAGGAGAGTAGCGATGCGATGGCCCTATGCTCGAATATGGACGAGGAGATCGAGAAGAAGGGGAGAACAAACAAGGGAAATGGCACCTCCAAGATGGGAGACATGGGAACAGCTACAGGAAGGGCAAGTTTAGAACAAAGCACATGCGAAAGTAACAGCGCATCGGACAAAAATGAATCGTTTCTAAATACGATTATAAGTGATACGAACGATGTGTTTATCAAACGAACAAATGAAAAACTATTCTCGAACTATAAGTTTAATTGTACGAATAATATGAATCCCTCAAAATGTAGAATTATCAAAGTAGGATGTCACAACATATTACATATCGGTGAAATTTTAAAATATAATGGAGAGAAGAGAATATATCCCTGCGGTTTTGTGAACATGAGAATATTTTTTAATTTGCCTTCCGAGTATCTTTTTCATATTTATAAAAACGCAATTATTGACGATGAGGATGAGAAGAAGAAAACATTGCAGAGCATATTTTTACAAATGCGTGCCACGTACATTTTCTCCATTACTTTGAAGAATGAACAATTTTTTTTTTCCATCATGCTATTTCCCTTAATAAGTATTGACCATTTCTCCGTAAAAGATGCCCAGAAATTTGTTTTAGCGGAAAGTCATGACATACAGGAAGCATACGAAAAATTTTTGTCTCTTTTTAAATTTTCCAATGGAGAACTTAACAATGTATACATATCGGATGAATATAAAAAGTACGTTGAGAAGTATTCCCACTTGCTTAATCTGATGCAGAGTTATATCTTTAAATCTGTACAACACAATGTGAAGGCAGTTGACCCTCACGACTTCTTCGGTTTGACCCTCCCGTGTGTTATTTACCAAATGAAATACAAGCTCTTTAAATACTTGTGGAAATGTGTGAACGAGAGGATTAGAAATTACATTAGGAGGTCAGGCAAAAGGTAAGCACCTGCTAATAAGTGGAGGAAACGTATCAGAATTGGTGGTGGAGAGGCCCTGATTAGTGCTTTCCCACCTGTATTACCTCATTTCTGTGTGCATATACACATAACCTTATGTATGTATTCTTCGCACACGTACCCATGGTACTATTTTTTCTGTTGCCTTTTTTTCAGGGCGGAATTCAAAAGGAGGGTAAAGAACTGCACACGGGAAGTCATATACAATGACAACTTGCTGTGTAAGTACTCCAATTTGGACACCTCAATTTTTAAGGAGAACGAGAAGGAAAAGGTGAGACTTTGGTTGTTGCAGTGCGTGCAAGAGATTGTAAACGCGCAGATGCTTTTCTTCATAGCATATTCTTCCCGTGTAATAGAAGGGATATCCTGAGTGAACCCCCCTTCATGTTTGACATTCCTTCCCCCCCCTTTGTTGACACTTCCCCAGGAAAAGAACATGAGGAAAACGGTCAAGTATAAGTACAACATCAACAGTGCAATGTCCTACCGCTACCTAATGAACATCTCGTCTAATTCGCGGCTCTACGTCAAGAAGAGCAGCATTCATGGATATGGCCTCTACACATGCGAGTTTATTAATGAGGGAGAGGTAAGCAGATTACTTCCTTCACATTTATCCTTCCCTCCTCTCTGGGTGCATCGTGCTGTGTGCTTATATCGTAGTATCCCATTGGTTTGGTCCCAACAGGGTATGTTTCACCATTGCCTCTGTATACCTGTGCGTGTAATCATTTTGTTCTCTCCCCCTTTCTCCTCCCTGTTTCAGCCGGTCATCGAGTACATCGGTGAGTACATTAGAAACATAATAAGTGACAAGAGGGAAAAGTATTATGACAAAATTGAGAGTAGCTGTTACATGTTCAGGCTAAACGAAAATATAATTATTGATGCCACCAAGTGGGGGAATGTCAGCAGATTTATCAACCACAGCTGCGAGGTAAGTAGGAAAAAGCGTAGGCAGATTATTACGCCTAAATAGCATGAGTGCTCCGTGGCAATATTCCTTATTTACATACACACGTATGTTCCTCCATAGGGATAATGCTCTCATTCTTTACACCTTCAATATTTTACATCCCAACCACCTTTTTTTTTTTAGCCAAATTGTTTTTGTAAAATAGTAAGCTGTGATCAGAACTTAAAACACATTGTCATCTTTGCCAAGAGAGACATTGTAGCACACGAGGAAATAACGTACGACTATCAGGTAAGAGAAAGAAACAATGCAAAGCATGAATTGCGATGGAGAGGCGATTCACTTTCTCTCAACTTTCCTGTTTCATTTTGCTTCACGGGTATAATAATGATGCCTTCTTTTCTACGCCCCGCAATCGTTCCCTTCATTTGCTCCGTAACTGTGTTCCTTTCCCCGTCCCCCCCCTGTTCAGTTTGGTGTCGAATCGGAAGGAAAAAAACTCATTTGTTTATGCGGCTCGAGCACATGTTTAGGAAGAATGAACTAAAGGGATCGCCCAGAGTTTTAGTTTTTTCGTGTGAAAGAAATGTTCTAATCGTTTCAATTTTTTTTTTTTTTTTGTTTGTTTGTCTATATTTATACATGTGCAGGTGTTTTTTTTTTTTTACTTTACACGTCAGTATCTATGCGCCTATAACTGATCAAGTGTTACTATGCTTGTCATAAGTCATGTTGTAATGTTGTTGCATTTGTTTTTGAATTATCATTTTTTCATTATGTGCATACAGATATGTAGATGATTATCCTTTTTTTTTTTTTTTTTTTTTTTTTCACACGTGTGTACTGCACATATACGAGCATTTTTTATGTATATTTTCCCCCTTTTGATTTAAAACGAAGGTATAAAAAATTATTAGTCATTTGTTTCTATAAATTTTGATTAACCATTTTTTTTTCTTTTTCTACCTAATTTAAAATGAGAACTGTTCAGTATAAGGTCAAACGATTTTTTTTCTGTTAAAAAATTTAATCAAGTTTAACTTTGGAATGGTATCCACGTGGGTTGCTAAATTGTTGGTGATTCTGTTAAATGGCTCCCACACTTAACCGACGCACATAGGGACACCGGCAATCACGACATTCAAAGGAAAGCAAAAATGCGTGAACTCACAAAGAAATGCAATGCAAGGAGAGGGAAAGACCTAATTCCTCACAGACGTTTTGAATTAAAAAAAAAAAAAAAAAAAAAAAAAAGGAAAAGGAAAAAGTCGTTGTTCCCGTGAAGAGTGTTACATTTGGTCTACTTCCTCCACAGATATATTTCACAACTCAAAATAATAAATATTATTTTGCAAGAATATAAACTCTCTACTAATGAGAGATGCCAGTCTGCTTTTAATTTGCTCATTCGTGCAGTTGTTAACTTTTTGGCGAGTATGAGCACAAATATCCCTCTCGGATGCTTTTCCACATGTTTTTAGGAACTTCACAATGGATGCATCTATGTGTAGAGTTCTATCTTCCAACTCCTTGTCATCCTGTGTCAACGCAGGTATGGCTGTGTTGTCCTTATACGTCTGGTCCGAATAGTTGACCACTAAATATTTATTGTCCGTTTGGAAGTTCACATTTAACTGAAAATTCTCATGTGCTTCATCATAAATCAAAATGTTCGTTTCGTAGCCAGTGTATATGCCTTTTAAATATTCTATTAAATGGTCCCTGGAAAATCCTGTTAGGTCGGTCAATTCGCCTATGCTGTATTGTGGCCTCTTATTGAATAGAAGTAAAACGGTTGCTTGCAGGGTGGTTACGGTGAAAAGGAACCTCCTCCTTTTTTTGAAATTTTCCTCTTCATGAACATTGTGTTTATTCTTTTGGAAACCGTTCCTACCATTTGTTTTAGCACCTTTGGTGTCCCTTTCGCCACATGACAAGTGCTTTCCCGCAGAATTGTCCGATTCACTATGTTCTGCGTTTTCGCAAGAGGAGCTACTCAATGTACGATATTTTTTCTCTTCTATTTTTCCAAAATCGACTTTCAAAGTGCATAATCCATATAGTGGAAGGAATTTTATATTTTTTGCCTTATTCACAAGTGCATAATATTTGCAAAAATAATCATTACATAATCTTATAGCTTCGGGGTAAATAATGCCACCTTCTAATTTGTTGTGTTCCCACACATCATTATATATAACATTAACGGAATATTTTTTCTTTTTCAGTAATTTTATGCCATCGTGTGAAATTTCCTTGTAAAAATCCTGCATGCCTTTACATGAATATTTCATATCCTTCAGTATTGTTTCAATTTTTTTGGTAAATTGGGGACCACATTCTTTTTTAAGAGTTTTAAAAACTTTCACGTCCAGAACTATGTTAAAATTTTTATCATTTATTAATCGTTTACACATATATGTTCGATAATATTTTTCAAATTTTTCTTTATCACTTAGGTATTTAAAAAGACTCAGAATTATGGTGACTGTATTTATAATGTACTTCCCTACATCGTGATACTTTTTAAATAACTTTTCCATTTTTTCTGTGTGGACGTGTATCATTTCTTCATCACAGCTGTCGCTGCTGTGGCTGGGTTTTTCCGTGGCCTCGTTATCACAATGGCTACCTTGTTCACCCGTTTGCATCCTCCCGTGGAGAATTTTTCTTTTTCTTTTTTTCTTTTTTAAATACTTTTTGACCATCATCATTGTATCGCTGTCCGCAGAAATGGAGCTTTCTTGTTCAACCCCCTCGATAACAGATTCGTTGCAAAAACTGTACCAGTTCTTCTCAAACAGAATGTCATTTTTCTTGCTTCTTCCCTTCCTCAGTTGTTTATTTAGTATGTAATATTTCCTCAGTTTTTTCAAGCCTGTATTATACATCATCAACAAATTGTTCAGGTAAATGCTGAGTATCACTGGCATGTAATTCTCTGCATGATTTCCCTTGTTCAGAAAATGCTCGAAGACTTCTTTCCACTTGTTTGTAAAGAAGGAAGAATATCGAAAGGAAATAATAATCACTCTGTCAATGTTTAGTTTATAATTTACTAAACGTATAAGTGCATCGTAGAGGGTATTTAAATTATCCCTCTTTTTTAGCACCTCGTCTATTATTTCAAGGCCTATTTCCTCCACTGCCTTAAAAAATATATCGCAAAATTTTTCCGTGTCGTTCATATGAAGGGAAAATAAGTAGAGCATCCTTAGACTATCATATTTCTCATTCTCAATATAATGCTTTATGTACACATTTTTAAAAAGTACGTCTTTGTTTCTTACTATTAGCTCTTCCTTTAACATTTTTAAAATAGCTATTTCTGTTTCTTCTTTTAAAAATTTCCGACATCTCATTTGTTCATGGCAAAGGTAATTCTCGATTTCTTCAGGAAGGTCACGTTTTTCGTTTGGATTTTTCGTATTGGTATCTTCCTTCGACATATGCTCCTTTACCTTCTCCATGTAATACTCCTGCGTATCCTTTTTATATGATTGCTCAAATTCGTCATACAATCCCAACATGTCTATAATCCTCAGACCCGCACACATAAGCTTGTCATCGATTTGGTTCTCCTTCGTTCTAACTTCACTCGTGTCGAATGGGTTGATATGGTTATTCGCATGAATATTGTCACTCTGTTCATTTTCTATTCCGATATGCGTATTAACCAAGGAGGAAGTGCTAACATATGTAGTATCACTCAAACCTCTTCCCTTTGCAGACTCTCCCATTTTTACTTCTTCACCAGCGTTGTCACAGTTTTTCCCGTTGTCGCTCTCGTCGATCTTGAATGAAACGGAGCACTTCTTTACGTTCCCATTGACTTTGTTAGAATTTACGCTCCAATGGTTCTGCACCGTCGAGGTATCTCCGCTGAAAGTACCCATACCAATTGCGCTCACGTTGCGACCCCCTGCGAGAGTAGCACCTGCTCTCACCCCTGCACGGGAAAGAGAAACCCCATTACCTTCATTTTCCCTGTCCCCCAAAGCATCATCGTGCATATTCATACAAATGTACTGATAAAACTTCGTTTCACAAAATACCTTATCACATTTTAAATAATCACAAGCACTGAGAATGAGCATCCTCTTCACAAGCACATACCCATTTATGCATTTTTTCCACAACTGATTAAATATGTATGATGGGCACTCAAAATTGGAGCAGGATATTTTATTATATGTTCTGAAGGACTTGAACAGTTCGTCTAAATGAACCACAACAGACGAAAAATTATTCCACGTTCCCACAAAATGCCTTAAAAAATGATCCCCATTTTTAAAGTATTTATTGTCTATCCTTTCACACAAGTCGTTAAAAAAACATAACGTTTTACCTTTACATTGTTTCTCTATCAATGGGCATATAACACTATCGCAGTTGTAAAAAACAAAAAAATCACATAAACCTTCGATTTGGAACCTCTTTTTATTATCTACGGTTAGTTCTTGATAAGGAAGATTGCTGAAACATACATTAATATAATCTTCTAGTGTGTTTAGGTTAGGCATCAATTTCTCGTTCTCCAAGTTTACTGATTCTTTTGGTGGTACATGTGGGAAAGGGGAAAAGAAGAACGAGGGGCATTCATATATGTGTTGCTCATCGTTCGGTAACACCCTTCTTGGTGTGCCAAGCATTTGAAAAAGGTTAACGGGGGATGGACAATATCCTACATTTTGAGTTCTCCTTACGGTGGCTCTCCCTTCATTTTTCTCTCCGCGTACCTTTCCGCTTCAAGTAGAAAACGGGAAAATTTTTATAAGCACTTGGATCCATTTTTTACACTTTCCTTCCTTTATAAATTGAGGGAGCAGAAAAAGGTTTGCAGTGTACAGTGTTCATGTGGGGATAGGAGTGTCTGGTTACAATTGTGAATTCGTGCGAGACGTCACATTAACGCAGGCGTGAGGGTGGTGAAACGAAACTTAACATAATAATATACACATGTATACATATATATTATATGTATACATATACATATACACATTTATATATGCAAAGGGGGGCAAAAGGAGGCTTGCAAATGTGTTCTGCAAAAAATGGGAAAATTCCGGGGGCATTCCATTCAAGCGAATAATGTATGATTATAAGCGCCCGCACTACTGATGTGTACTTCGCCAAAATCGAGGCGCTCTCGAATCTTTCAATTCATTCTTTCAAGAAAGAATGGTGGTGAAACTTAAAAATACGCATTTTGTTGTAACGATAACAAGTGAGTGCTTCTTTCCTAATTTAAATGATCATTCGAAAGCCATGAATAGAGCATTTCAGCGATTAACTCGATCCACCAGTTTTGCCGTCGGTCAGTTCACGCAGACGAAGAGTCTTTGCATTCCTACTGTGGCATATTCAACTTTCTACGAAACCATTGTACTGTGCTATTTACATATATATGTGTGAAATGGCATGCATCGAAAATCGCAACGAAAATTACAATGCCTTTTTGCATATATGTATTGCCAGTACGTATGGAAATGTTTTACTTTTTGCAATAACTTCACATATATTGTAGTAATTGCAAAGACAAAATAATGCCCATTTGTTAATTTTTTTTTTTTTTTTTTTTTTTTTTATACGGACCCACGTTGAGGAAAGCCAAGCTTAAAATGTGTTAAAGGAAAAAAAAAAATAAAATAAGCAAATGGAGAGGGGAACAAAAGGAACAACGTTTTTTTTTTTTTTTTTTTTTCTTTTTCCTGTGCTATATTATTTATGCTTTAAAAAGGGCTCCTGCTTGTTAATGGGGTAATCATGCATGTATATTGCATTACACATAAAAAGCCAACTTGTGAAAAGGTTGTACGCACCAGTGGGAATGAAGCATCATGGGTAAATATATATACACGTGCGAACATATGTGTTTAACTTTTTTTATGCATATTGCAATAGCTGTGCTACGATTTATTCTTACATACTTTCATATGGGTGTTTTTAATTTTTTTACGATTTCTCCTCTTCTTTTAAAATGATAAATATTTAAAGATGCCAAAACGAAACGGCCACTGTGAATTACTTATAGTTCCATGTACTCACATTCATGTGACGTGCGCTGCGTATTTTTTTATGTGTGTTTTGTGAAAGAACCAGTTTGACTCTTTATACAAATTTGAATCGTGTATTCGAGTATGAATGTACATACATATAAGCAACATGGGAGGTGTGACCAACCTTGTTCCTTATGTGAATGCATATTTCCAAACATATGACGGACGACATGTGTGATATTCCCATTATATATTAGCCAAATGTGTATACGCACATGAAGGAATGTGAGAAAACAGCTTTATAAAAGGCGGGCACACGTTTAACTATTTGCTTTTAACTTTGTTTTAATTTGTTCGTTCATTTAAGCGTTCACACTTGCACAAGCTTCTTTTTTTTTTTTTTTTTTTTTTTTAGCGATGTGTAAAAGGAATGTGCTTACCTAAGTGTTTCCCTGTTTATCCTCGCCTTGTCACTTTTTGACTCACCCCATCCCCTTCCCCCCCTTTTTTCCTGTCTTCTTACCACATCGTACTGTCCCCACAGTCCCATTCTTGTCACCCTATTTCAGTGTTGTCATTTTGCCCCATTTATGTCAAACAGTTTCGTTCTTTTCCGATTTTTGCCTCGCCACATACACTACAGTTCATCTGAGACCCTTGTAGTGAAATCCACAATTTTTCATCCCGCCTTAGCCATCCCGTGTTTTTTTATTACCCCTGTCCAACGTCACAAACGCTTGCATTTCCGCTCCCCAAACATTATGCATTATTAAAAAAAAAAAAAAAAAAAAAAAAAAAAAAAAAAAAAACAGCCATTTTTTAGCTACCTGTAAAATAGCTTTTGTTCTTACGTTAAATGTCCATTTTTACTTTCCCCCTTTAAGCTAATACTACATTTACGTACGTAAAAATGTGTTAGTAAATTTTTATGGAGACTTCGTGCCGCAGCGTAGGTTTTAATCCTCCCATATGCAAATTTTAAAGTTATGTATATATGTATAAATGTGCAAATTT
Organism: Plasmodium knowlesi strain H; assembly: GCF_000006355.2. Taxonomy (NCBI): domain Eukaryota; phylum Apicomplexa; class Aconoidasida; order Haemosporida; family Plasmodiidae; genus Plasmodium; species Plasmodium knowlesi. The sequence continues at coordinate 894,435 of NC_011912.2, read as the reverse complement.
TTTTTTTTTTTTTCAAGTAGCACACAAAAGGGGGAAAGTATTTTTCACTTTTTAAATGAGTATGTTTCGTTAAGATGAAAAAATGCCTCATATTCGCACTTGGACACATTTTAATTTTATTTGTCTAATTTTCTCACTTGTTTCTGCCATCGTTGATTATTATGCAATTAATTGCTTTATAGTCACCAAGTGCTCCAGTGCATAGCGGTAGTGTATTGCAGTGTAATCATGTAATGTTTTTTTTTTTTTTTTTTTTTTCCCCCTTTTCATTTACTTTTTCTGTCCAATATTGTCCCTTTTTTGTACCCTTTTAATAACGTAGCAATTGAATTTAATAGCTTATTCTTAGGGTTGGCTTTTATTTTTATTTTCCTATTTTTTTTTCTTTTCCTTTTTTTTTTTTTGTCCCCAACACGTATCTTCACATGTTACTACACTCATTTGTCCTATACGTAGAGTGGGGAAAACGCATATGACAAAATTGTGATATATACCTACACAATTCGATAAAATTGCGCAAAGTTTACCAAATTATGCGAAATTGTGTCCATCCGTGTAAAGTAATATACATATTGCTAGAGTATCTCAAGTTTTATTAGTAGCTGCTTCTTTTTAAATGCAGGGAAATCGGATGTTTAAATTTTGTTAGCATATGACACAGTGCGAAATTTTTCTTTTTCCTTTAACGTGCTTTGCTTTTTTTTTCTTCAAAAAGGATCCAGATAAAAGGGAAACGAAAGAACTGTTCACAGTGAGAGCGAAACAACCTGCGAGTACTTCGAGCCCAATTACGGAGCACTGAACGGAGCACATGCACTCCACAGTTCCTTTACCCCCTGGCTGAAATCGAAAATCCACATTATATACTCCTTGCGCACCCTTGGCGATCGCCCTAAGCCCCAAGTGCCCCCGAAAAGGTAAATATGACTTTGGACGCGGCGACGCTCTCATCTAACTTAGATGCACTCATAAAGAAATATGCAGAACAAATAAAGAAAGTAAAATCCATATTGAAAACAAAAAATATAAGCGAACAAACGGAGGATTCGATAATAATAAGGTACATTCTTTCCTATGGAGAAAAGTTAGATGAAGCGGCAGACTCCATTGAAAAAGCGATTCATTGGAGAAAAACCAACATTCACCCATTACTAAAAAATAATAAAGTATGCTTCAAAACAGATGAAGATGTTATATTGCCAATTAGAATAAAGCCATATTATTCCCTCATAAAAAAATCCCTAGCTGCATGTACGCATAAGACGACCATAGATAAGCAACCAATTGTTATTGGCAGACTTAAGTTATGTAATTTTACCCTTCTCCTGGACCACGTCCCAGAAAGCATCCTAATTGATTATATTGTATATTCGAATGAACATGAATTCGTTGTATGTAATAAGCACTCAAAAGAACATAATTTTATTTGTCGAACTTTTCGCTTTATCGACTTAAAAGGATTTATGTTGAAAAAATTTGATAGGAGATTTTTGAAAGTCTTTGCCAACACATCAAAACTCTCTGAATTTTTGCATCCGCAATTGGTTGGAAAAACGGTATGTCTCTTCGCTTTGAGACCTCCACCCCCACACTCGAGGATGAATAGCACCTACTGTATTTGATCTGACATTTATAGAGAGTTGTATCGTCCCACTGAAACTCCCCTTCAAGTATATCCTTTCTTATATACGCACAGATTAACATTGCGTGAAGTTCCATCTCCTCCCCCCCCCCCCCCTTTTTCTGTTCAGTACCTAATAAACGCGCCGTCCTACATAAGAATAACCATAGAAACTCTTAAGACCTTCGGGATAAGCCGCAGGACGCTGAACAAATTAGAAATCCCCAAAATTATTTCAAACAAGGAACCTGCGGATTGCGAATGGTTCTCTGTACTAGTCGATAAAAATGTATGTTGGAAAGGATATACAGAGAAATGCATATCAGGGCTCCTGAGCACAAGTCATTATATGTGGACGTGACGAAAGCGGCCATCTGCATGTGAAAAAGCAAATCTTTCATTTTATTTCTTTTTGTTTTATTTTTTATTATTTTATTTTATTTTTTATTATTTTATTTTTCATTATTTTATTTTTCATTATTTTATTTTATTTTTCATTATTTTATTTTATTTTATTTTTTTTGCAGAACATTCCTTCCTACTTGGGGGGAAAATGTAAATGCGAGAATGGATGCATCCCAGGATTTAAAAACGAGTTGGACGATCCGCTAAACTTAAACCCGGAGGAAGTGAAGACAGAAATTAACAATAATCTGTTAAAATTAAAAAATCAATAATTCTGGAAATTAGCAGCATGTCGTTTGGAAAACCTAAAATCAGCTAATTTTTTTTTTTTTTTTTTTTCACACACACCATTTGAATATAAGCTTTTGCGTTTATTCTTGGCACCACTGCATATTTGTATATGATAAAATGTCACTACTTCTGTAAAAAAAAAAAAAAAATCTCTAATCTTTCTGGCAAGAATTTATGTGCCCCCTTTCTCTTTTGCACAATTTATACTTTTCCCTACTTCCAACTTGCCCCTCCCTCCCGTTCTCGAATGCTTTGTTCATAATTTTTTTTTTTTTTTTTTAATTAACATATACCACTTTGTAAAATTTTTACATTTTTAATAAAACTTTGTATTTTTAAAAATAAGTGATGCTCAAATAATTGACTATTTTATGAAAACGGATAAGCACATTTATGGGAAGAAAAAGTGGTACAACATTTGCTCCAAATTAAAGAAAGAAAAAAAATAAATAAATCACTTTTTTGAGACGATTTTTATAATGTTTCCACTTTCTTCCACCGGACCCCCGGAGGAGGCCCTCAAAATTCCATCCTTCGATTTTGCAATCTTAGATGGAATTAGAGGAGCCCACTGGACGTTACCTAAATATGGTTCAAAGGGCGCGCAAAAAAAATAATGTCAAAATGTTTAAATTAGGCATGGTGGAAAGAGAGAAAAGTAGACAAATGTTCTGGTAAAGGTATGTGCTATTTTATTTATCCCTGGGATTTTATTTTCTTCCCATTTTTCTTATTTCTCCTTTTACATTCAGTGGCCCATCTAACGCGTGTCTCGTAATCGTAATTTGCGAAGTCCATGGCGGGGGAGCATTTCCCAATATAATCCTTCAAGTGGGTGGTAAAATATCAGCACCATGAATTTTTATCTTAAGCGTTTTCCCATTTAGAACATTCAAAGATAGACATACAATTTGCGTAAGAGGCTGCAGGCATTCCTCTACCCTTTGTTGCATGTCCTAGACGCAGTATTCGAGCACCAGATGAAAACCGTTTGCAAATGTAAGAAACATGATATTTCCCTATCCGTATGTCTACTTTATATTTTTTCTCTTTCCTTCCAAGATGTATAAGATGCTCGTAGGAATTCGTTCTTACCTCCGGTGCTATGCACAAATTACTGCCCACGAGGGTCCATCTGAAGGGGCATTTTTCCATGACTCTTAATTTGGGGTCTTAAAAAAAGGAAAATCATTTGCAATAATGTTTTTTGTTTTTTCTTTCTCTCATTTCCCACCATGTTAGTAAAAAACAGGTGCATCGTTCTACCGAAATGATCATACAGGTAATGTGTGGCGCCCCCTTCGCATCTCGCTCAACATGAAATTTCTGCTCTTACGGTTCGTGCAGGGCCACTCCACTTGACACTTCCAAGCGAAAAGCTCCTTGTCGACATTAGTGCTGTTCGAAAAATCTATCGATCTGCATCTGCATGAAGGGGATAGTGGTAAAATAAATAACATAACGGAGCAAAACAAGACCAGTAGCATGCAAAGAAAATGGGTGAACACACGTATCGTTATAACTGCACTACGTCAGGATAAGTTTTTTCCTTTTTTTTTTTTTTTTTTTTTTTTTTTTTGGAAAACTTACGGTCCTTCATATGTTTCAGGTGGGATACAAAGGTTCTCATCATAAGCGGATACTTTCCATCCTTAAAAAAGAAAAAAGCGTAGTGGTAATAGGAGTATAGTCATCTATAAAACACCGTTTACTGTGGAGGCAGCCATTCCACTGTGTACATTTTGGCACAAGGGCAAACACTGTATCCTCATCCTTTTTTTTTTTTTTTTTTTTTTTTTTTTTTGCATTTCAAAATGTTAGCAGGAAAATAGATAATTGTGTTTCTCATTGTCAGGTGCATGAACTTTCATTTCGTCTCTTCAAACAATATGTTTTTTTTTTCCCTCTTTGCTAACCCAAAGGACAGACACCAGAGTAGTCCCTCCTGCAACTTCCAATGTACCTAAATGGGGGCACCATAGGAAGGCCAAAATTGTTAGGAGCTCTAATTGGCAACCCTGAAATGGCAGGACCGGAATAATCGCTCAACAATTGGTGCCTTCCCCCCTAACCATAACTTTATCAGTCGTTCCTGAATTATCCTGAATATTTCTTAAAAGGGTTAAATGGGAAGGATGTGTGAAGGTGATGAATCATAGGGGTGTTACAATGATGTAGAAGAAAAAAAAAAAAAATAAAATAAAAAAACCTTCGTCCAGGAGTTTATCCATTTCTACATTTTCAAGATCAACAGTTGCCTGTCCCTCGGCCTTTTAAAGAAAAAGGAGAAAATGGCTATTCATATATATATGCACACCAGCTGTGTAGTTGTACGTGAAAAGCGTGGTATATAAAAGTAGGAACTCACATTTTCCAGGCTCTCCCGAGCTATGTCATCAAAATTGGAATTTTCGAGATTCTCCTCTTCATAGTCATCCTCGTCGTCATCTTCATCTTCTCTTTCGTTCGAAATTAGTTCTTCGTTCAATTGGTTCAATTCCTTCAAATCACTAAAAGGGAGGCGGTTTACACTTTGCTTCTGTACCACATCGGTTGGTGATGCACAGAAATGGAAGGGAACACATGCAGATGTAAAATGCATTGGTATTTATCCTTCTGTGGACTGAAAATTTCCTCTTCCGCATTACTCCGATAATTCCTTTTCCGACTTGGCCGCCAAGGAACTGAAACGAGGATTTTTGTAGCAAACGCAAATTTTCTGCGAAACAACAAACAAAATAAAGGAAAAGACAACTACGCACGAGCTCTTCATTTTGGGCGGAAAAACAGCGAGTAAAGAAGTGCTAGCTGTGCTGAGCAAAAGAGGAGTAAACAAGCGAAAAAGGGAAAAAAAAAAAAAAAAAATTCCGTGTAGGAAGAAAAAAGACAACTGTTACACTGATTTGAAAGGCAGCGTTGCAATGATTCGAAAAATTAATTACACAATTTGGCATGTATACAAGTGAGTGTATTCTCAAGGTAATGTAATTTTCACACCTACGACTTATTAAAAAATCAGCACCTTTACGTAAAATAGGAAAAAAAAAATATATATATTATTTTTGCGTTCCTGTATATACAGCGAGGCGAGCTTCAATATCTCCAATCAACGTGTCGCTTTTTCCTGCGAATAAAGACGTTGCACCTGTTCACAACGTCTTCTCAAAAAATAATAACATCCTTATGATGACGAAAGAAAAAAGGAAATTAAAAACCCCGTTGGTAGGAAGATTAAATGAGAAATGTCTCTTATGGAGAGAAAATACAAAAAAAAAAAAAAAAAAAAAATTATTTTCCATTCGCTTAATTATTTAATTACTTGTTTATATAAACACATAAATAACAACGTCGTGGTGAAAAAAAAAAAAAAAACGGAAAGGAACAAAATATAAACATAACTGTGAGGATAAAAATAAACCCGAATTGTAGCAAGCAGGCATCAAATTCAAAAATTTAAAGATAAACATAATCACAGTAAAAAATAACGGTATCTATTCAAAAGCCAAAAATGCACAAAAAAAAAAAAAAAAAAACAAAAAAAAAAGAATGTGGAGGGGGAGGGGGGTGGCAAAGTGCCACTAAAAAATGGACGCGGAAAAAAACATGCCATCTAATTTGCACACATAAAAAGGCATTCTACACATCGTTGAGGATAGAATGAAAGTATAGTATACGCATGTTGGATAAAGCAGGCCGATGTCACCCTTACCTCCTGTCACTGTTCCTCGTTGGTCGACATGAAAATGTGAGACATGCCCGAGGGTATATTATATTCACTATCGGGGGAAAGTTACATCAACGACAGGTACCAATGTAAACATGAATTATCAGTGTTAAAAAGTGCCCCTTGCAATTCGCACAAAAAATATAAAACAAACGGACCATGCGAATGAGGGTTAACACCCCACATCAGCAGCCTCTTTGCAGTGGATTTCTTCCTGCACCATTTCTGGGCATATGAAAATTTCCCCAGGTAAGTTAATGGTACTCCTACTGTTGGAAGGGCTACAACTAGGAGTATCACATTTAGGAGAGTCTTCACTGTCGCTTAGGGCATCATTCAAGTTGCCCTTCTGGAGGATGAAACTATTTCTTACACTACTGTTAAGAGGTACGTTAAAGTTCTTATCAGCCATTTCGCCACATGTTGAATCAAAACTACCGCTACACATTTCATCCAAATCGCTATGTGTGTTTTCCCTATGCTCGTTATCAATCTGAGAATTTCGTTGCTTCTCCACTCCGACACTTGTACCAACATTGTCCTTCATATCATATGACGGGTGTTCATATGAATAAAGCAAATTTTTAAGTAGCTTTTCTTGCCTCTGTGAATTGATTGTCTCTGAGAAGAACCACTTAAAGGCCATGACAAAATCTTCGTTCATGAAATCAAATGAAAAAGCTGCTTTTTTGTGCGATTCTTCTGCACTGTCCAGCAGAATATATGAACTCGAATTTTTATAAGAATAATTCTCAGCGTGGAAAATTAAAATGGGACAAGAAATTGATTTTATTGAATTTATGGAATGCTCTATATCAAATGTGTCTTTTAATATTCTCTTCATTAGAGAGTTGGATATATTGTTATTTCCTTTTCCTGGGGGTGATGGTTCACTATGACTGTAAAATAAAGACATGTCACAAGTAATTATTCCATTTGCGAACTGGTAGGAGTTCGTACCTACGGAAGAGCCTTTCCACGTTCGATTGCACACGTTGCTTCGAATAGTAAGGAAACCTTTTTTGGAGGAGTTGTTTTTCTTCACACTGTTCCTGGTAACGTTGTTAGTTTCTTCTTCGTCTTTTTTAAATTCGGGAGAGTGGTACAATTCATTCGGAGTCATCACTGTGCAATTTTTCTGCTTCGATTTGTTGGAAACCGCGTAGTAGCTTTCTTTTTTCGCCTCTCCGTCACTTAAGGGGACATCCTCAAAATGTGAATCATCCCCCCCAACTGGTGCAGCCTCATCTAAAGTGTTATCTGTACAGTTACCAGGAAAAGATTTTATCCTTCCAACAACTCCGATGGAATGTTCACCCTCTAACACAATGTTATCATCTTGTTCACACGGTGAAGTGACTGAATCATGGCTAACGACATGCAGCAGCTGGGGTTTAATAAGGACCAGCCCCCCTAGGGAGTCCATTTTTCCATATGTGTCTTCATATCGATTTACCACCTCTATAGCGCAGCTAGCCAAAAAGTCATAACACAAAATGTATATATTTCTACACGGAATTTTCAAAAAGTTAATAATGAATTTTAAAAGAGTAAATGAGTCGTTCACAATTGAAACAAGCTTCTGTTCATACGTGTCGAAACTGACCCCATATCCTGAATACTCCATTGCGATAATATTCATTTTTAATTTTTGATGTAGGGCATTCACCGTTGGGATTATCGTACCTAAATCCTCATTAAACTTATGCAGGTATAAAATTATTTTATTTTCTGTTGATATTTTATCATCATTTTTTGAAAAGAAAAATGCACACGGAATGGAGTCCGTTGTAACCGGTTCTGTCACTACTAAATTTCTGGGTACCCATCCTAGCAAATTTTTAAAGTCATTATTTGTGTACGTGCTTTCTGGGAAGTAAATATCGCTACTCTGTATATTTTCATCAGAATCGAATTTTATTTCATCGTCACTAAATTGATAGCTTGTCAGAAGATTACCTGTGTTGTTTTTCCTTATTAAAGATGTTAAGTGTTGGTAGTTGGAGTCTATTAGGTTGAGGCATCTTCGGGTGACTTCCCTTAGTCGATTTTTCTTCTTCTTATAGTTTTCTAAATATTTTTCCTTGCAGAACATTTTTTCTTTCCATTTCGTTGTGCAAGGTTCCGGTATTCTCGGTGCGTACACAATATGTGCGTCTCCTCTATGTTGTGAGGTACAAACCCTCTAATGTGTGGAGGTACGCCCCCTCTATGCAAGTGCGTAATTCGTATCTATGCAAACATATAACTTAGTGCCTTGTTATAAAGTTACGCACAGCGAGGGGGAGAGCAGAAGAAAAAATTATTTTTAAGCTTAAAAAAATTTAGCAAGCTCTATTTCAAAAATTGTCGAAATGGCTCACTCATATATATCTGTAAAACTTCAAGCAAATGGGAATATCATGTGCTTCTTCAAAACATTGTTGTGTGTATATATATATGTATTGCAAACATTCTCAAAACATGTGGAACAGTTGTACAAATTTTGTGTTGGAAAAGAGCTTACACATAGAGTAAAGCGAAAAAAATGTTGTTCCCTTCGTTAATTAATGAATTATTTTTTTTTTTCTTTTGTGTGATTCGACGCATCTGAGTTACTACATGTGCACAAAACAACGGATAGGGGGGAAACTATGTGTTCACTTATCCCCTGTGTAAATCAAAAAGTCATAGCGACACTCTGTTAAAGCTTAACAAGCCATTTTCTTTATTTCGGTTATTCGTCAATATCTCAGGCAATTTTTTAAAAGAGTTTGTAGAGTAGTATAGCGTTGAGGAAGGGGGGTCGTTCATAAAAGGAGCATGGTTTCATAAATTTTATTTCATTTAAATGGTAAGTTAGCGCAAAGGGGAAAAAAAAAAAATGAAAACAGTGAAAAGTGTGCAGAATTCTCATAAAATGTTCTATAAAGCTTCAAAACAGAATGATGAAATTTTTTCACAATTTGTTGTTAAAACAGGTTAGGATAATTAGGAAAGTTTTATGCAACAACGGTTTACTCTACCATGGCCTTTTTTCACATCCCTGTGTGATCCTGTAAATAGCTGTACATGTTGGATTCGCTTCATTTCATTTCATTTCAATTCTTTTTTTTTTTTTTTTTTTTTTTCTTTTTCCTTTTTCCTTTTTTGGCCGTTTCCCATATCTGCATAAAAAGTTACATATAAGAAAAAGTAGAGAACTTACAATGAAGCTTCATTCACGCGCACATTCTTGGGATCACGTTTCACGAAAGGGGTTATCGAAAAATGGTAAAAAGGAAAAAAAAAAAAAAAAAAAAAAGGAAAGAAAAAAGGGTGATAAAATTGGTATGTACCTATATGCAAAAATTTTCCGCTTCAATTAAGCTGTAGAGCTAATAAAAAAGTAGAAATTTTTGCAAAACCTAAAAATTCTATAAGAGCAGAAAAACCAGTTTAATGTTTTCGCATGGCTCAAACTTCTTAGGGAAATGAAAAACGTGAAAGAATAGCAATGGAAAATTGCACATTCAAAAAAATTAAGAGCAAAGGGAAGCTTTGGCCTCATCGAGCACTTACCCAAAAATGCACACTGCAAATATGTTCCACATAGAGGCAATTTCGCATTTGTAAAATGTTAGCAAATGACATGTTATCTTTTCTGAACTGTTCATATATTGTTTTTTTCTTATTTCAATAATGAAAAAAAAAAAAAAAAAAAAAAAAGAAAAAGCTAGTTAGAAGGATGTATTTACATGACTTTTTTTTTTTTTTTTTTTTTTTTTTTTTTTTTCGTCTTCCCACATTTGGCTGTGCAGAAATGTCCTATTTATTCTCAGTTTAATAGAAAATGTAGAAACATCACTCCAATGAAAAGTGACTTCATCTTTCGGGTAAAATACGTTAAAAGGAAAATATTGTACATCACTACTGCAGTACACACATATGAAAATACATTTGTGTAAATCTAAATAAATCTACTACAAGTAAAAATTCCCCACACATTTTCGTCATTTTAAAATACTTTTCCGAACGAGCTAGCTAAAATGAACTATTTTGTTGTGTCCATCTGTTTTTTCCTTTGGTGTGTTGTTCAGAATAATTTTGTTCTGAATGAAAAAATTATTCCCATAAGTCCTGTAAGTTGTTAAATATGGAAAGAAGCAAAAAAAAAAAACAAAAAAAAACAAAAAAGGAAAAAAAGGAATGACCAAAAGAATGGGACGAAGGGGAATTGGGAGCTAAATTGTGTAGTAAATTTCGACATAAATCTAATAATGTTCGTAAAAAGTAGAAATCTTTTGTTAAATTTGGCTTACCTATTGCTTAGGCCAACCGCTCAAAGTTAAAAAAAATGATAGACCGTGATGAGGACTTTAAAATAAATATACATGTAAGGAAATAAAATAAAATAAAAGAAAAGAACTGCGTAAATGGTGAGTAAAAGAATGTACGAAAAGGAAAAACTCTGTTTCTTCCTTTCTCCATTTGCTTCTTCAATTTCCCCACGCAAGGCCCCGGTAGAAGATACACTGGAAGTGTTGGAATCTTTGGATTCCTTGATGAGGGTGGAAGAAATCCAGAGAAAAGTCGACGAAGAAGAATTCATGGGGGACAAGCAGAGGCTCTTGAAAGTTCATAAAAAGAGAATTCAGTAAGTACTTTACACACATGATGGTGTAAAAATGGTACATACATATATATACATGTATCCATGGACACCATAACCTCATTGGCGCTAGCACCGTAATGGAAGCATTAAAAGATTTCCACCTTCCTTACGTAAACATTCCATGCCTATCTTCCCCACCTCGATGCTACCCTAATGCACACAGGGATATTGTTACCTTGGCATTTGAGCCGCTCCATGCTTTCCTGCCCAATCCGCTACAGTACCTGATTATTAAAGGTAAAACTAGAGGGAGAGGGGAATATAAAAGAGAACAAAAAGGAAAATGAAGCCTAATAAAGAAACGGGAAAGTCACGAAAGAAACGTGTCAGCATTTGTCCCCGCAAAATCGTTTCGAACCCAATAACGTTACATTAAATGGTGCAGTTACGTAGCTTCACAAGTAGAACCATTGGTTGTTCCGAAGCAGCACCTTTAAAATAAAAAAAAAAAAAAAAAAAAAAACGCCGATTGTTCGTTTTGTTACAATTTGCATGTTTTCGCGATTGCAATAGTTGCTCCGTCGGGGAAAATATTACAGAGTCTCCGTGTGTATACATACGGATTCATGTATTCACAAACATGATCTGTTACCACTTGTTTCCCCTAACGCTTGCAGATGTCCACTCGTACTTAAAGAACCAAGAATGACGGCGTTATACCTACATATGAGTTATAGGCCTTAAATATTGTGAATATGTTAAAAGTGACGGAGCTGAAACAGGTGCTCATATAGTTATTTGCTTCTATATGTGGGATGAGGGTCATAGGAACTGTAAGAAATGAGAAATTGCATCCACGGTGAAAGGCAAAAAAAAAAAAAAAAAAAAAAAAAAAAAAAAAAAAAGTAATAAAAATAGTGTAAATCGAATGGGGATGTACAAAGTGGGAAGAATTAAAGGAGAAAATGTAATTTAATGGTTTGTTATTTTGTTAAAGTGCTTACGTCCTTTTGTTGTATGGTACATTTAAAGGTGCCTTTTTTTTTTTTTTTTTTTTTTATAATTGTTTTACTAATGTGGAGAAAACTATTCCTGACGCATGATTGCGCTGTGCCCACTTTCCATTACAAGTATGAATAATTCGTCACAAAAAGAGTTGGCTTTTTTGGTCAACTATGGGGACACGACAACGTGGTGTACATATGGAGAGAAAACACATGCGTTTACATCACTCTGCTAAATTGTTCCGTTAAAGAGCACTCCGTGATCATGCAGTAAAACTATCCATTTACACAAGGTACGTTTTCATCGAATTTAAAACGTCTAGCAAAATAGGCATGTTCAACATGGTGCCTAAATTTTCCATAATTTCCAGGGTTCGTTTCCAGTTGGTTATATCCAAACGAGGCGTAAAGGTTTGCCCGCATTTGCAAATTGCCCTTCGGTAGAAGGACTTGATGGCGTTGCAGTTGTTGCATACCAGGTCTTGGGCCTGCACAGAAATGGGGGTGGGGGGGGAGTGGTCATCTGAATAGGAAGTGCTGCATCAGGCTGACGGGGACGCGATAATCACATAAGAAAAGGCGTCCCTTCGAGCAAGTGTGTGCTCCTCCGCACAGTGCAAAAAAAAAAAAAAAAAAAAAAAAATAATAATAAAAGCACTCACATTATAGGCATCAAAGGTCTCCTGCAACAGGGACAAAATTTTTAGTTCAATAAAATCATTATCATATTTGGAATTGCAGTTTTTGCATAACCAAATGAAGGATGGTTTTCCGTTGATCTCTGCCTCGACCAAACTGGTGACAACATTCATGTGGTACACTGATGAACAATTTTCACAGAAAATATCTTTTAAAATTAATTCTGGGCAAGGACTTTTCCAGAGTGAATTTTTCCTGTTATATTCACTGTCGCCCACAATTTCAAAAAGTTCATGCCTTTTTTCGTGGAAGGCTTCATTACAGTTTTCATTCTCGAGATTTAGGAGCTTATCATTTTGCATGAGAAATATGCAGAACTTGACAATTTCTAATCTCCAGTTATTTTCTCTTTTGGCTAGATTTCCCAAAGTTTTTGGAAATAAAAATGGGACCATGTTAATATTACTTTCGTCCATTTCATCCATTTCTTCATCATCATATGGCCAGTAATTTTCCACTAAATATTTTTTATACTTGATAGATTTTTTAATTTTTTTATAAATATGTCCAGGCATGAACCACAGATCTTTTAGCTTCTCTTCTAATTTGTATGACAGCACGTCTACATTTTCGTTTATGAGAGCTAAACTTTCGCACACTTCATCCATATCGTCAAATGAATTATCATAAATATATTTCAATTGTGCCTTTTGTGTTAAGTTTATCTTGTCCGTTAATTTGTCACTTTTGAGTACCATATTGAAGTAGTTCTTTTCATCCTTCCTATTTGATTCTGTCTGATCTCCTATTTTTTTATCATTTTGTTCATCTACTGTGATTGGTTTTCCCGGAGAGGACAGGGTGAGCACTCCTCCTTCCATTTGTTTGGCGCAGGGGGGATCCAACTTATCATACATCGTGATTATATCTTGAAGAGGGTTCAAGGTGATCACGTCGAGGACATACCTCAGGAAGGATTCACAAATAGGGGGAAGATATTCAATTATCTTTAAATTTTCATCCGTGTTTTCTTCATTCGGATTGGAATATTCCTTATACCGTATAAAATTATATTTATCAAATTGGCAAGCTGCAATATATTCCTGTTTAATATAAAAAGGCACATTAGCATATATGGAGTCTCTGTGCGAGAAGTACTGGATTAGGCCTTTTAGAATATTTCTTCCCGATACCACTGAAAATTCATTAAAGGAAATAACGAAATTTCTAGAGTCCGCAAAAATTATATTAGCATTAAATTTTTTTTTCATTATGTTGATTAAATTATTTTGGTAAATTTCTGTACACTCTAATACCTTGTTGTATAATGCGACATCGTACAGCAAACTGGAATTGTTGGAGACCCATGAGTAGAAGGAGGTGAAAATTTCAGAGATACTTTCGAATGTCTTATTTGTTATTAACATGGACAGGGAGGAGATCTTCGATATGAGGTACTCTAATGATTTCCCCAATATTTTAAATGCGTGATTGCTAAATTGGGAAACATGTGAATTCTGTTCCACGATGGTATTTATGTCGTATTTATTTTTTACTATGTTTTTCTTTTCGTTCAAGTTAGACAGGTTGTTCTCCTCGTCCTCTCCTTCCATGTCATCATCCCACTCATTGTCGCTGTTTTCACGCCCATCTCTTTTAGTAGCATCATCCATTTTATGTTGCGTCATGCCCCTTTTTCCTTTCCTGTGTGCATTTCCTCCCAATTTATTATAATTGTCGTCCGTTGTAGACATGTCATCTTCGTCCAATCCATCCTCAATTTGATAATCTTGTTTTGCATACTTCATCCGATGGCGCCACTTAGCCGCAGCGTCATGTTCAGTACCCCCTCCTCCTCCTCTGTGGTCTCCTTTTTTTATGTGGGTATTTTTACGAGGAACGGAGGAATGGTAGTACTCAGTGGAAGCTTTCACATTAGCATACTTGGTGAACAGTCTAACGCTGTTAAATATGAGGGACTCGTTAAAAAATAGATGAACTATATATCCCCTGTAAATGCCTTGGTTTATTATGTCATTATTTTTCTTCACCAAATCATAATCACAGAAGTTGTTGATATTTAAGCAAGGAATTCCCAAATCGTAGTGGCCAAAGTAGGACAACCATAAAATTCCCTTGTATTTTTTTAAAAAGGATGCGTATAGCGTGTCATATATAAATTTATGCTTCTGGTTTTTTTTGTTCACATTTAGCAAGTTGAAGAGAGGTATATTCGATATTCTAGAGAAATTTAAATCTTCCTCCACCTTGTGATAATTATCATAAAAGAGTTGTAAGGACAAATTGAATGCATCCTTCTTGTAACTGATTCGACTAACGTTTTGGTACTTTGCAGCATTTTCAAATTTGTAAAAGTAGCAAGGGAAATATTTGTTGGTGCTCCACCATCCCAGTTTGTTCTTATCTATGGTTGACGATACGTAGAAGATGTACTTCTTCTTTCCCGTTAGCATGTTACCTCGATATTTATTCAGGTATATATCCAGGTGTTCCAACACTTTGTATACATTGGTGTTGTCTTCAAAGTAAGTTTCGAACTTGCGGTAATGATACAGGAATAGGAAGTCTCTCGGCACGTTCTTGATAAAAAAGTTTTTGTCAATAAGATGCTCGCGCCTTTGATTTGGAGCGGGTCTCCCTGTTAGGTGGGTGCTATGTGCTGCATTGTTCATGCTGGTACCATCCTCCAGGTGCGTAAACTTGAAGAATACCTCGTACGGGTCGAAGGAGGAGTCGTTCTCCTTGCCGACGCCACTGAACATGAGCTTACAACCAAACAATTGATCATCCGAGTTCTCCTCGAACTGGTCGTATACACCAACGAAGATGCGGTTACACACGTTATTCACCAGTGTATGGAAAATGTGGATATATATAAAATGGACATCATCCAGGTAATCGAGAGAAACATTTTTCAGTTTGTTCTTCTCAACCCTTGAGAAGCAGTGAGACTTGAAGCATTTGTTTTCATCAAAAATAGAATTGTAATTATTCGAATCGATTTCTACTGAGTTTCCATATCTACTCAGGAAATCAAAGTAAAGTGGAATCTTCGTCTCATATACAGACACAATACTTTCGTGGTAATTAGCATTCAGCGTGTTCACTACGTATCTGTTGAAATACCTCTCCGACATAATAAATTCGTATAAATTAAATATTTTTACATTTCTGGGCAAAAAACAGTGTGCAAATGCGTTGGCATGAAATTTGATATTCTCACTGCCCGGTGAATTGGACGATCCAGATGAAGAAACTAATTTTATGGTAATCTTGTTGTTACTTTTTATATCCAGAGGATCATAATTATTGATGTAAATATGTCTATATATTTGAATTTTTATTTTGTAAAATTTGTTCATATTTTTTAACGACACAATCGCGTAGTATATTCCATCGTCATCATTCTCGTCAATCACATTCCTGTCACTAAATATGTCACCTTCATCACTGGAAGAATCTGACTCAGTTTCATGTTTGAAATATTCCAAATATGGTTTTAGCAATGTCTGTTTTTCGTTCTTTGTGGGGTTATTTATAGGGCTATTAGAACTGTTCCCACCACCGGCGGAGGAGGAGGGGTTCATGACACTATGCTTTCCTTTCCTAGGCGTGGGGGTGGGGACGACTTTCTTCCTTTTGACCTTTTTGTATAGGTGCACTATATCCATGGCATTTTGTATAGAATGTAAATATTTTGGTTCCAGTTTGGACAATTTTTGGGAGTTGTTTTTTTCATCGTCCACATCTGTATGATAAGATAAAGAATTGGCACCTGTCTTTTTCCTTCCTTGTTGGTCTTCTTCTTCATCCCCGAGAGGATACTTCTTCCTCTTAGACTTGTCCTCATTTCTAATTTTCCTAATTTGACTTCGATTATTTTTCCATATTCGACTATTAATTTGCATCCACTTTTTGAAATCCGTTTGGAAGATTTCCAACAACTCCGTGTACTTCAAGTTGCTAATTTTTTCGTGGTTAATAATAATAACGTTGTTGTTATCCAGATAATTGTCGAAGGAATTAACTTTTTTGTAGATCATGGAACCAGAGTTGCCGTGTGTGAGAGCAGCCATGCTGTTATCGTGCAGCTGTCCCAGCTTCTTCCGCTTTGAGATGAAGTTTTCCAGAAGGCACTCATCTAAAGAGCGCTTCTTCGAACCGACGGGGGGGGCATCCTTATGCAATGATTCAGATGAAATATTCATCGCAGTGAAGGTGGCATCTACTTGGAAGGGGCTCTTCTTCTCCAAGGAGCGCAAACTAGGATCGTCTACCTTCAATTTCTTCTCATTCTCCTGCTCGTCCATTTCTCCTTTTAAGGGGGTACTACTGTTAGCCTCATCATTCGAAATGCATTCCTTCTTAACATTTTTTTTAACAAAGAAAGCGGTGATTTTTTTCTGTTTCCCTTCTGAAATGTTAATTTGCTTTTTCAGCCACTCAGGCACAGAAATGGATGTGATTGGGTTGTTGATATTTTGTTTAATGGCGGGGATAATGACTAACTTCAAAATTTGCACTTCTAATTTTTGCTTGTAATAATCCCAATCAATGATATCCCTTACATTGACAGGGACATCAGGCGGGAATGTAACGCCTAGCCATTTTCCCAAATAGTGAATTTGCGTTTCCACGTTAGTTTTAAATATCTGAATGGGAATGGCCCTGAATGTGATATCTGATCCAATAGGTTTAGACGCAACAATAAATTGCGTAGAAACATTATTGTCTTCCACGTAACTTGTATTACAGAGCAGTTCACTCAACCGTTTAGCAGTCGTAATTCCAAAACTTTTAGCATTCGGTTGTTCCTTCACCGATTTGTTCAAAACCTTCTTTGCTAAAATCAGATCAAACAATTCATCATCATTATCTATATCCACAGCTTTACTGTCTATTAAATTTTTCCACTTGTTTGCAGTTAGAGAGGCATAATAATATGATTCTTCCTTGGTTTTTCCTTTTAAAAAGTGATTAAAAATTTCGCTCTGGAATTTCTGTATGATTCTTAGTTCTCCTCTTCTCTTAATTTCAAATCCTTTCAATTCGCTAATTTTATATTTGTCATTAAAAACCACATATCTCTTTTTTAATAATTCATCAGACTTTTCCGATGCTGGTAGGAACATACCATGCCAGGGGCCATCTAATTCAAAGAATATTTCATTTTTGCTAATGCACTCGTAATCATCTGTATTTTCATTATAAATTAGGTATTGATGATTTGTCCATTTTTTATGCATCTCAAAATTTAAAATATTGGTGGGGAATTCAAATTCTACTTTTTTCACGCTTGCATCATTTTTTAATTCTTCCTCCGTTTTGTCTTCATACTCCTTCATATTGTTCAGACGACTTTTCTCCACTATGTACATGTCATATATTTCTGGGAATTTCTTTGGCAACATACACCAGATTCCATCTGTGTCCAACTCCACAGGTATTCCAATTTTGTTGATAAGATTAAAAGCACCGTTTATTATTTGGGATCCTGTGTAAGTAACGATAGCTCCCATTTGATCCGAATACCACCGACTACTTTTTCTCTTTACATATCCGTAGAAGCTATTCAGTATACATTTGTGCGCTAATTGTAAAGAATCGTTTAGCAGAATTTTATCATCCAATTCTTGAATCTTCATGTAGTCTATTTTTTTTGCTTTTAGTAGTTCCTTTTTTTCATGTTCGCATTCTTTCAACCCCTTTTTGTAAACATACCTCCTATCCCGGAAGGTTCTCACGGTGTCCACGTAAAAAGGGTTTTCTCTTTGACACACCAGACTAGAGGCATCCACTTCCTTCGCTACCTTTGTCTTTTTGAATACCCTCTGCGAGCATTCCTTTATCACTATCATCAGTTCGTCATGTTGTTGCTTTTCTGTCAGTTCGTTCCATCTACGGGGAGGGGAAAGGTCAACATGCCAATGTGGGTAGTGAAGCAGGTAGACTTATCGGTGAAATGTGTACGCGTGATAGTTATGGTGGTGGTGTAGGGGATTGACGTGGGTGAGCCACGCATGATCACGCATGATCACGCATGATCATGCATGGTTGCGCATGGTCACGCATGGTCACACATGATCACGCATGGTCACGCATGGTCACACATGATCACGCATGGTCACGCATGGAAGGAACTTACGATTTCTTCTTGCTAAGGGGTACATCCGCCGAATTTTCATTCGTGCTACTGTCAGACTCTTCCTTGTTGTTCATTTTGAAGTAGCTCTTCTGGGGATAGAAGAGGCGGGTTTTCAAGTCCTGCATGAGAGATAGCACATGACCATAATCGATGGGAGATATTTCTAACTTCCTCTTCCACACCATCTGTTTCTGGCACAAATGGCGCTGCTTGTAGAAGGAGCAATTGAAACAGTGGTCCTGTGTTACGATGGCATTGGGTTGCAAACGGTGCGATAGAATAATGTTCGGGTACATGGCGGCAACATCCAGGTGGTATATATTGGGGCATATGCTAATGCTAGGATTGTGAATGAAGAAATTTAGCTTATCTATAATGTCGTTTTTAATTTGCTTCAAATTAATAATTTGATTCTTGTTAATATACTTTGGATCACTAGGACTGCAGTTTTTGTTCAGATCCTTTTGAACCCAAAAATCAATAATGTTATCAACATTCTCCACTAGGTACTTGTACGTGTCTACATCTAAGTTGAAGTGTTCTTTCAGATCGTCTCTGTAGATCCCACATTTTAGACTCTGTACAGTTCCACCAACAAAGGAATCATCATAGATAAAATATTTTTTCTTACTTTCGACATCGGTGAAGTATTGATTATACGCAGGTTTGAATTTGTTTGGGAAGAGAATATTTTTTTTATATGCCTCTGCCATTAGTAACTGTTCACAGAGGGTTCCACTTCCTTGTCTTAGAACGTTGTCTGGGTTCATCGGAATGATAGAGCACAATGCGAATAAGAAATTGTGAATAAATTTATCATACAAATAAAAGGTGGCAACTGCATCTGACACACTGTATACAGCCAAATGTTGTGGATTCTTTTTTGCAATAGAAACCATAAGTTCTGGGTCTACCTCCGTAGGGTTATATTTTAGCTTAATTTTACACACACTCTTTAGTGTTCTGGATCCATTAGGTAAGTAAGAATCCCGTTCTACCCACTTGTATGCATCTATATTAAGGATAAAATTGCATGCACATTCTTGTTTGGTGTAATTCATGATGAACCCAATTTCTTTCGGTACACTCAAGTTGTTAATTTCGCATCTCCGGAAGAGGTATGGAATGTCAAAGAAATCTCCATTGTACGTGACAAAAATGTGTATTTTCAATATTCTTATATGTTCTAAAAAACGTTTTAAAAGAAAATATTCATTTTGTTCATTGAAGATTTTGAATGTCCCTGCTCCAGAGTATTCTTCATTTGGCTTATACAGAAACTCTCTAATATTTTTGCTCATCACATTTCTGTTAACTATTAGGTACCCCTGCGCGTTGTACATATAGGATATAAGGATAATTTCGTCTTTTTCCTTATCTGGAAATTTTAGCTCATCTTTATAACACTCGATATCCCATGCGAGCACATTCAAAGGGGCTAGAACCTTCTTATTTAATACTTCGAAATGGACTGCTTCCGTCTCTGTGTATAATTCGTCTTCATCTCTGGTGATCCTATACCATAGTCCACATCTAATATTCTGATCTATGCATATTCGTGTGGTATACTTCACATCGTATTCGTATATCTCTGTTATTTCTTGCAAAATTTCTTCCTTGCTTAAAATTTGCTTCTTTGTATTTATTATTATTTCGTTCATGTTTAGCTTTGGGGTGCTCACCGTTACGTGTGCGTCGTTCTTCTTAGTTCTTCCGCCAAGGTCACCTGTGTTGTTGTTGAATGTGTGTGTCTTTTTGGGGTCCCTCTGTTCCTCTCTTTTCGCATTTCCAACCTCACTTTTTGTCACCACGCCAGTTTCGCGAGTCTGATCATATTTATTATAGGGAGTATCGTGTTTGTAAGAAAAATCTAATTTGCTCTGCGACAATTCATATTCGAATTCATTAAATATGTGCTTGTCGGCATTTGAAGTGTTGTTTCGTTCCTTATTCTTCTTGTTTCTCTCAATTATTTTGGAAATGAAATCCCTTGCATTTAGAAGATTTTCTATTGTATCGAAGGAGAGTTTAAAGAATATATTACTCAGGTAGCTCCTTTTTTTATTTAGGTGATCATACAGACTCAAGTCCTCCTTCTTCACGTAATCTATTTCGACGTTGTATTTATCCAACTCCTTCCTTAGGTACTTTGTCACCGCTTCGTAGTTGTGAATGTTCTTCGTCTTCAGGTAGAAGTATGGCCGATAGAACATCGTTAATCTCCATGTCTTGTTGTTGTCTGACACGAAGTACATGTGCACGCCTGAATGGGGGAACAAACAATCAAAAGGGATGAAATGGCGAAGTTCATCATCGGTGAAAAGATACGCAGTCAGATTGGAATGTTCTAGAATTTTTCCACAACCATCCAAGCGCACTTGCATTACCTGTCTTTTTCTGCGACTTGTTCGAATTCTTCACAACCACATTCAGAACTGTGGGTACAATGTTGTACAGGTATCCCTCCTTCTGCCCTTTACTTAGCCATGGTTTTATGTTGAATTTATTCTCCAACTTGATTAACCTTTCATACTCGTAGTCCGCGTTTACTTTGGAATCCCTTTCCCACCCCTTCGTCCTGGCCTGCGTCGTCATGGCGGGTGGGCCAAGGAAGTTGAGGTATGGGGTAAAGAAGGGAAGACTAGTTGGCAGGAAGTGAACAAGGAACTAACTGGGAGCTCACACGAAACGGGACAAATGAATGCAAACAAAAGGCAATTATATTTGCAGTACAAAAAATGATGGCGTTGCGAAGGCAGTTGATCATTTTGATTACGCCCAGATATGACATACGCATAGAACAAGGCACTGTTCGCGTGGGCATATGGTAAGGCAATTTCACTAGGTAGAGGGCCGCGTTAATTTGAGAAACACAACGAAATATGAATGACGGGGGAAAAAAAAAAAAAAAAAAAATGATACGAACTTAATAGTAATTATATCTCCTTAAAAAAATGCCCAGTTTCACTTCAAAATTGAGGGAGAAAAAAAAAAAAAAAAAAAAAAGGAAAGGGAAAATATGTGCAATCTCGATAACGGCTATGAAGTATCCACCGTAAGAGATTACCAATTTACATAAAATGTGTAAAATATGTAGGAAGGTATATATTCACATGTAATAAAATAAAATATCCCCTTTGGCGTCTGCCTTTTCCTTCTAATCAGGTTCATTAATGGTATTATAAAAGAAAGCATGAGGTGGTGAGGAAGCCCAATTTTTGTGCCATCAAAAGTTCCCCCCAAAACGTAGCGTGTCTAGTTCGTAAATTTGCGCGGGTCTTAATTTAACAAAATGGGGGGGAAAAAAAAGGAAAAAAAAAGGAAAAAAAAAGGAAAAAAAAAGGGAAAAAAAAAGGGGAAAAGAAGAGACAAAAAAGGGTAAACTGCTTTATTCCTTTTTCTCTTCCTTCTTCACTGGTGTTAAGAAAAAAAATTCATAAATTCATCTACCTCCGGGGGGGGATATTCATTTGGAGAAATCGTCGAGGGGGAAAAAAGGAAACGAAAAAGGAACGAAAAATGAACGAAAAATGAACGAAAAAGTAGGCGAAAACGAAAACGCAAGCGAAGGTGATAAGACAAGGCACACTTACGTGGCGTCCCCCGAGAATCAGATGTACGACAAAACGGGTGAAACAAATTAAACTCCCTTCATGTGCAGGTAGCCACAAGGGGGAATTAGGATCCACTCGCAAACAGCAAGCTATATATGAACACAGTGCGAAATATCTTTCCCACGTATTTCTATAATTCGAAAATATAAAAATGTATGTGCTAAGGAAAATTGCGCACACTTTAATTTGCCTTTTCTTTCATTTCGCTTCTTTTCGTTTCCTTTTTTTTTTTTTTTTTTTTTTTATTCCACTGTTAAGCTGGATCTCTTTCCTCTAACGTGTTAACAGGAATTTGAAAAAATAAATCTCTTTGTGGCCGCATGTGCCCGAGGAAGGTAGGCGCCCTTGTACGGTTAGCCGCAGGGTAGAAGCTAACAAATTTCACTCACGCGCTTCCAACACAAGGGGTCCTATAAAATAAGGAAAGATGAATTCATTCCGCTTGACATATTTTCATTCCCACTTAATTAGCAAACGTTTTATGTTCATTTCCAAAAATTTACACTTGTGCTATAAAAAAGATACTCCTCCCTTTTTTTTGGAAAAGAGTGCAAAAAAAAAAAAAAAAAAAAAAAAAATTGGAAAGCCGCACCCTTTCTTGTAACTATACACCCTTTAAGTTATCTCTTTCTCTTAATTGTTTTTCTTATCCACTAAAGGAAAAAAAAAAAGAACACCTCTTTTAGTAGCTCATGGGGTGTGGGATCTCCACGTATGTGCCAAGGCGCTACTACACATGGTGCAGTGAAAATTAGTTTAAGCATCCATCTAGCAGATAAGGATATGGATGCAAAGAATTCGCACGATAACTTGGTACACCTTAATGTATTAAGATTTGCAAATCCGAGGAATGCATAGTTGCGTTCCACACATTCGATAGGGAAAAAAAAAAAAAAAAAAAAAAATCAATCATCTGTAACATATGCCAATGCAAATAAACAAACCTTATTATTCCCACAAGGTGCTTTGGTCCCTACCTGCAAAGTGGGGGTTATTGTCCGAGCAATGCAAAATGTTAATCGAACAAACGTATTCGCGATCGTGTATACTCATGTCCGTGCATGTTCATATGGTTACGCACAACGTAGACGGCGGTAATGACATAGCATACTACTCTTCTGTGAAGAAATTGGGACAGACCACTGGTTCTTCTCTTTGCCAATTTAATGCTCCTACATTAGCAAAATGGGCATTTTTTTTTTTTTTTTTTTTAAAGAGGAAGGGCGTGGAAACTGCCCACGGGACGCACTTAAACGGACAAATTATTTAAATAGTCGAAGGATCAAAAACGGAGGTTATACACATATATACTGCGTGATAAATACGTCCTAGTCAAATGGGACATATGCTGCAAACACGTAGAGAAATAAAAATGATCAAAATTTCAGCGCAACATGGAGTGGACGAAAACGACGCACAACAAATTGGAAAGCCCCATCAGAAGGTGAAGTGAATAATGAAGCACAAAAAAAAAAAAAAAAAAAAAAAAAAATCGAACAAATAATAACCATAACAAAAATAATGACATAAGTGATGGTAATAATAAAGCAAAAAGGGGATGAAATAAAATAACTAATTACAACGGGGGAAGGTGTTTCGTGAAAAAAAAAAAAAAAACAAATATTCTCGAAAATAATGATACGTTCGTAGAATGTGTGGAGCTACCTGTCTTTTCTTCTCCTTTATGTGGCCATCAAAAAAAATGAAATAAAATAAGGGGAAAAAATTACAAACGTTCTTCGGAAAAATAGCCAAAAAATGGCTAACAAATTATGAACAAAAAAATTCACCACAAAAAAAAAAAAAAAAAAAAAAAAAAAAAGTGTGTAGAGGGCATGCAAAATTAGATGCCCCTCCCCCCCGCTTTCGATCGGCCAAAACGTATTCTCCAATTCTGCACACTTCCAAGTTGATTTGTTTTCCACATAAGGTGTCTTTCCTCCCATTAATTTTAATTCTTAAAATTTGACGAAAGTGGGGGATGACAACTTCCACCCACCTCCGAAGCAAGCGCGCCTTTGAAGGGGACGCCATCACAACTGTGCCAGCTTGGTCTTCTCAGTTTTTACAAAAAAGTTATTCGAATCCGCAACGTAATATTTCTTGATACAGATTATTAATATGTACAATAGGAAAAAAATGAGGAGGCAAACACAAAAGTACAAAAAGGATTTATATCCAATACTTCTGGATTTCAAATCGATCAGAGAATTGTAATCTATGGATGGGAATATATAATGACCATATCCTTTTCTTAAATTATCAGCCATGGTAGATTTACGATTAGCACCATTATCGTTTAAAAGGTTATATTTCGCGTTATTCCCATTTCGACTGTCATTAGCGCTTCGGTTATATTTTCCGTCTAGGGTGTTATTATCACGATCATTGCCGTTGCTTGAATTGCCGACTGTTACACCTTCCTTTTCTCTTTCCAAAAACAAATGCTCTTGGTTGTTATATGGCTTATTCTTAATTTTATGCAATTTATGCATTATGTTTTCATAGTAGCTTAAAATGTTTAGGCACTTATTACTTAACTGGTAAAAATTCTTTTTCAGGCAATTGTGTACCTTTGAAAATTTTGAATAGTCTTCGCAATAGAGAACAACATCGTCGATGCAGGAATACAGTAGGGAGTTACTTAAAGATTTCTTACAAGTATCAGATAATTTATCCTTTTTTAAAGTAATACATGTTAGCACATCGCTACCACAGTTGTTATTTTTTATGTCATCTTCACAACCTTTTACCGGTTGTGTTTGATTCAAATGATTTGTAACTGTGTTGTTAATTTCTGTGTCGTATAAATTTATAAAATCTAGGAAGTTATTAACATCGTTGCTTGCGCTACTTACCACTTGGTTTGGAATGTCTAATGAGTAAATTGAAAAATTGGATGGAATAATTTGAGATAACATACTTGTTAGCAAAACGAGGTCATCCACTGCTCCATCATTTCGTTTTTTCCTCCTGTTGGACTTATTATTGTCATTAAATGTTAAGTGGTTGCTCATGAAGGACAGCTCAGTTTTTATCATGTCATCAAAAAGGTTATCGTTTAGTACTGTTACGTCTACGTATGAGCTCTTCGTTGCCTTCTGATATAACAATAGTAGGGCGTACACAATGGGGGAAAAACATCTCTGCGCTATTTTTTTCATTTCTCCCACTTGTCTGTTTGTTTGATTGTCTGTTTGTCTATTTTTCTGTTTGATTGATTGTATGTTTGCCTGTTTGATTGATTGTCTGTTTGCCTGTTTGATTGATGTTCGTCTTCTATACTAGGGGCACCCGCCGCAGGGGACTCGGAATCGCAAAAGAGGGATGGTCACTACGCCCGTAGCACATACGTGTGGGTGCATATGCTTATTGGCACAAGTGCCAGAATATCCATACACATCCTCCACGTCGAAGGTAAGAGAAATGACGATCACCACGTAGTTACTTAGTTGCCTTCCAATCAAAAGGTGTCTATTTGCAAGCAATTTTCATTTCCAGGGAACACCCTGCTTCGTACTTTGAACCAAGTGCGATTTATTAGCAAGACGCACTTAACAGGCAATAAACCATTTCGCGCAAATGGCATACATCCTTTATTAGTTATCACACATTTTGTACATGCACATGCAAATTTAAGCGTAGGGGACAGGAGCAGGGGAAAGCACCCAAAATGGGGTAGTTAATTCGCAGGAAATTTTGTAAAAGGAAAAAAAAAGGAAGAAAAAATTAGCACTTGGTGGGTGTTATTCACACGGCATTACGATGACATTCGCATTAATATGAATGCTCCCCGAGTGTCCTACGAATGTGTCGTTAACTTTGTTCCGTGGGGGATAAAAATGTAATGCAAAACGCGGTGTGTACTGAGCGCTGGGATGTGGTATATTATCAAAGGAGTATTCATAACTTCTTTTGATGAGTGAAATTGTTTTTTTTTTTTTTACTGTACTGAGGTGGAAAAAAGAGGGACGTGGACGGGAGAGTGCGCGCGGAAATGCCAGCGGAAGTAAATTTTATTTCCCTTTTGCACAGGATGGACAAGTGTACCATTTTGATTACGCAATATCCTTTTCATCCAATAATTTCAAAACATTCGTTCATACACAGCTGCGTGATTTGAACTTCCGGCGAAAACGTGGACGGGAAAAGAAAAAGTGTAAAATGAGAAAACGATCGCGCTGCTTCGTTTTATTTTGGACAATCATGGAAAAATATTTACCCTTTTGCATAATCGCTTGTCCTTCCACATCACTCAGTTATGACATAAGAACATTCTAGCATTTCCACAGACGTGAGCACAGTTAAGAAAAATCAGACACATGCGAAGGGGAAAAATGAGCGAAAATTTTTATTCATTCGCTCGTTCGCCCAATCGTTTGCCCCCTTTTTTTTTTCTTCTTCTGTTCAGTAAAGATATGACAATTTTTTCATCATATGAAACCAAAAGTGTTATTTACCCACCAAGGGGAAAGCATTAATATGCATGATCTTATGGGTTAGTGTGGCGTTGTCCTGTAAGGACTCAAACACCATTTAAGCAAAACAAGAAGGGTGTCGAATTTATGTGCAGATTTCTTTTTTGTGGTGCATGCTTTGCGCGTGGGTTTTACGCGCCCCTTGTTATGTACACATATTTGCATATACGCAAATTCGTGTGGGCACCTTTGTGTGCATATAGGCCGTCACCCTTATGTGTATAATCACTCAGAACTTTTAACCATAATTGATGAAAAAATAGCGGCAAATTGTTATCAACTGTTGCACGAATGGGTAACATTTATTCCTGCTGGACATGATCATCACGTTAATTTTCATTGGGTTCCTCTTTCTAAAAAAATGCGTAAAGGGGACTAAACTGCAAAATGGATTGTCAAAAATAATGACCGTTTCGCGCTGCCTGCAGAGTCACTTCGCTGTTCCCCTTTTCCCATGCACTCACCCGCCATAATGAATATGTTACCGCTATTCCTGTGCATGTTTGTTTGTATTCCAGTATTAAAAGTTTAAGTATACGCAGCAAGGCATAAGCAAGTATGTACATGATTCCAAAGTTAGGACTATATGTATACATATATTTATGCATACCTATACGCAGCTCGTAATTGTAAGAACTTGAAACACCTTTTAACGCCCTGACAGAATACGCATTCCCTGGAAAATGTAATGGGGCATCCCTAAAACAACATTCCAAATTTGCAACCACTTGCGAAAGAGACAAATAATACATCGACGTGATTGCACTAAAAGGGACGCATCCTTCAATAAGCTAAGTTTTTTCTGTCATATATCGAAAAGGCATATAACGACTATACCGTTTTTTCTTATCAAATCGTGTGCCCACAAGTTTTTTATGCTCTTTTGTGCAACACATGCTGTTAAACTAATTTTTGTTCAAAACCACCTGAACAGTTAAGGAAAAAAAAAAAAAAAAAAGCTATTTATGCTCTTAATATGGGAAATTAGTCCAAAATATAGCTATTTCAAAAGTATGAAGTTTTTTATTATTCCGTGTTCGTTCATACGAAAATGGGAAAAATAGGAATATTTTTTTTTTTTTTTTTTTTTAAATTTGTTTTTCTCGGAATAGCCATTTTTTAAAAACAAAATGTTCTATGATGCCCGCCGCATCCATTCCGGTGTTATGAACCCAAAAGGTGGCAAAAATATGAAGGGTGAATTGGAAGGAGGGAGATATATGAAGTCAAGTCGTTGTTGCGACCTCAATAAAAAATGGGAAGGTAAAAAAAAATATGGGGAAAATGCAATTGCAATTTTTAATCCCCTTTTTTGCGCACAAAAATAGCGAAAATGTAATTGAAAGGTAAAAATTACCTTGCTTGAAAGAACGCCTCTATCGTGAGGGGAACTCGTCATATTCGTATTTTTTAAGAATGTACAGTGCTACTGCGGTCATTTAAGGAAGGCAATGCGCATTGTATATATATCTATATATACTTATACAGAGAGGAAGAAACCTCATTCCCCCCCCCCTCATTTTCCTCATTCGTACAACAATAGGAGAAAGGGGGTATACAGTTTAACCTTAGTAAAAGTTACAAAATAAAGTACTAAACATGAAAAGAGGTGGAAGAAAAAAAAAGGGGACGCTCAGCAACAAACTGGGCAAAGGAAAAAATGATCCTTCTGAAGATGAAGAAGTAATAGAAAGCGAAACTTCCAGTGATGAAATGGGAGAAAGCAACTCCGCCAGTGAAGAATCAATCGATAGTGATGCCGACAATTTGTCGGACAAAGAGCAGGAAAGCCAAGCGGAAAAGCAAATACAGATATATTTCACGTCGAACGTGGCTAATGAAAAGTACCAAATGGAAGACACGATTTACACCATTCCAGCTACCTTCAAAAGAATTGACTTGTCAAGAATGGTCAAAAAATTGCTCGATATAAAGGAAAATGTTTCCTTCGAATTTTTAATAAATGATCAAATTTTAAGATCATCCATAGAAGAATTCTTACAGCTTAATAATATCCTCTCGGAAAATGTGATAGAGATAAAGTACATACTATCAATAACGAAAAAGGAAAGTACTCCAATTGACAAAATCTCAGAATGGATTTCAAAATTAATCATAATTGAAAATAGGCTATATTGTAGCACCTTCGGAGGAAGTGCCCTCTGTTATGATATGTCAAATTTCGCGAAAATAGATGCGCGAAAAGTGGCTGATATGTCTATATTTGCATTTAATGTATGTAAAAATGACAAATTAATTGATGGAGAAGTAAAATACAGCGAATCGGTTGTAGGACTATCCAATGGAACTATAAGAGCATTTTTAAATGAAGAAATGGATCAGAAAATAGTAACGAGGAGTGACCTATATCTAGGCAACCATGATGATATGGTTAAATCTATCGCCTTCAATAAGAGCGGGTCTTTACTTATCACTGGAGGTGCAGATAACAAAATAAACCTGTATGATAATAAGGAAATTGTACAGAAGTTAAAGGAATACAAGTCGGAAAATGACACGAATAAGAGAAAAATGAAACATGTGTTAACTCCAAAGAAGTGTATACATAAGGACGTTGGAATTATAACGACCTTAACCTTTTTTAATAGTAATAACCACTTTTTATGTACGGGTCTCGAAAAAAATATAAAAATATATGATGCAGATACAGCAGACCTATTTGCTACTCTTCCATATGGAAAAGCAATCATGTGCAGTGATATTTTGAATGACAATCTGTTCGTAACTGCAGATGAGCAATCCGTTATTAAATTATTCGATGTCAGATGCTTAGAGGAGAAAGCAGTAATATCTATGAATGAGAATAAATATTTTTTCCATGATAAAGTGATAACTTCCCTTTGGGGGAACAAAAATGGAATTCACTTTTTATCATCCTCACATGATGGGTTTACGAATATATACGACGTGAGGCTGAACAAGTTTCCAGTCTACACCATTCAAACTGAAGACAAGTCGAAGGTCTTATCCAGCACCTGGTTCTACAGGGAAAGCAATAATTATGTAATAAATGCGGACGAGAACAATTTAACTCTACATAGCTTTTAATTTGGAAGGGTGGGGATAATCTGGGGGATTCCTGTGCATAAATTCGTGCGGGGGGGTATTCTGCGGTGTGTAGGCATATAAACACGTGGAATGCTCATATAGAATTGATCATTGTATAAGCATACGTTTCTGTGAAAGTTCTGCGAGCAGAGGAATCCTGCTGTCAATGTGTGAAGCGGTTATACTTGCGTTTATGTTTAATATTTGACGCGAAGGAGTACTGGGTTATCACCCCACGAATTGAATACGCAAGTCGATTGTGATAGAGGTACTGTAAAAAAAAAAAAAAAAAAACAGTGGGTGAAGAGAATACATATATATACATATATGTGCACTCCTTCCCCCAATTGCCATTTGATCGGTACCGCTTCATCCGTTTGTTCCACCGTATATACGCACTCTCTATGTTATGTGCGTGTATTGGCTAACTTTTTTTTTTTTTTTTTTTTTTTTTTTAAGCGTAAATAGGATTACGCACTAAGCGGGTCACTTGCGCCAACTTTTTAGTTTTGTCACATTTGCACTGTCATCACGCCGAAAGGAAACCATTTCATAGAATAATATGCACCATTTATATGTACATCGGAATGTCCTTTAAAAATGCTACTCTTTTCGTTGGCTTCAAAATTTTAATTTGAGAATTTCTTACATCCTCGAATAAAATGTTCTAATTATTTGGCGCACCGTTCTCCTCCACATCGGTCCAAGCACCAATACGGGATTCCTTTTTCGGATTGTTAAAGAAAAGAAGTTCATTTTTTGGTGATATTGACTGTTGTGAAATTATACACCTGTTGGTGCCTATATGGAACGCGTGTCTTGTACCCCCATCAGAAATGCATGCAGTGTATCGCCACTTCACATGCGACCAAATGTTGATTTACCCGAAGGTGCCTACAGAAGTTTTGGCATTCCCCCCATTTTTTCTACCCTTCAATATATTCCTGTAAATAGGCACACACTGCGTGGGAATGTGTATCTCCGTAATGACGCACGGTGATAATCTATGTTGGCCCCTCTGCAGTGATATCAAGGAGGGGGAATAAAAAAAGAAGCGCTTATGATACGAGTAGGGGGTATACATTCCTGTGATAATTTATGTGGCGGGGAGATCTCGCTGAGTAACATTAAATAGCCGTTGGAGTGAACCTTGTCCGCAGGTATGTATGCACATTTGCGCGTGAATATGAATGGACGTGCTAACGGACTTAAATTATTTTCCCTTGTAGCTTTTACATGGGGAATAATATTTTTATGGTGCTTTTTTTTCTTTCCCCTTGGCTTTTTCCATCATTGATTCATTTTTTCTTTCGCCTTTTTTTACTTGCTCCTTCTTGCCCACTTTTTTTTTTTTTTTTTTTTTTTTTTTTCCCTTCTATATGATGTATAGCCCCAATGAAATAGTGTGTGTTTAAGTAAAAAATGAATAAATGGATATCTCTATTGGAGGCGGATAAAAATATCACCTGTAACGCACACACGTGAACATATTTGTATGGTGAATGGAAAAATGAGGAAATAAAAAAAAAAAAAAAAAAAAAAAAAAAAAATTGGAAGAACGTTTCCCAAGGTAATGCATGTCGATATGTTTTGTTATAACATTTTTGTTCTGCATTTATTTGTAAAAAGTGGAAACGTAGTCGAAAAGAAAAAGGATTCAACAGGAATGCCTAAGAGGTTGAATGGTTAAGTGGCGAAATGGTAAAGCAAAGATATTGTTACATATCTTGACCGTAACATCGTAACAACATAACGGAGTAACCGCGTAACAGTGTCACACATGCCATACCTTCAAATCGTAGCATAACGAAGCGCAGAACGAGTTATCTGTACGACTGAACTGAATACCCCATTTGTACACCTTTAAACACCGTAACCATCCCTGCTACCTGCATACAAAAACGTGCCATTGGTGTATCGTAACACACCATAAGGAGGCCCAAGCAACCATTGAAGTTAAGGCAGAAGCGCAAGAGTGTACAAAGTGGCACTGCAAACAATGCAGCATGCGAATTAAAGGGTGAAACGTGGATAGGAAAAATGCGCATGCGGAAGAGTTGACCGATCACATAAAACGAGAGCGAAGGAGTTTCCGTGCCAAAGGGGGAATACCCATTTTGGACGAATAAAAATTCGCAGTTTTTTTTTGCACAAAGTTGTTCCTTCGGTCGTCTATTCGTTTGTTCGTTAGTTAGATCGTTATCTCGTCAGCTCGGTATCTCGTTATCTAGTCAGCTTGGTATCTCGTTATCTAGTCAGCTTGATATCTCGTCAGCTTGTTATCTTGTTAGCTTGTTACCTGGCTAACTTTTTTCGAAGACGATAAAAGATGAAAACAAATGAGGAACTTCTGCGAAAAGAGGAAGAAGATATATCCAAAACTATAGCCTTGTCCCTGGAGGAGTACCACGCAGCTCAGAGGAAAAAGAGCGAGAAGGTAAGTCTAGGCCAGATGGAGATAAATATATATATGGAAAGAGCAACGCAGCCGAAGCAAATAGGGATGTGAAATTTTTCTTACCCGTTGAGAAGTTGTTACCTTTTTTATCCATTCGCAAAGCAGTGCCTGTTTGGGGGGCATGCTACCAAAGCGTTTGTGTGTGTGCTTCACGGGGGGTGCTCTTTTTAATTACTATCCGTTGGTGCATGCTACGTCATGCAGAAAAAAAAAAAAAAAAAAAAAAAAAAAAAAAAAAAAAAATATATACATATATACATACATATATACATATATACATATATATACATATATACATATATATACATCTATACATCTATACATATATATACATATATACATATATATATACATATGTACATATATACATATATATATATAAATGAATATGCCATGTACTGGATGAGGGTCACTAAGATAGACATGCCTTTTTCCCCGCAGGATGACTACCTCCCGGAGGATGAAAACGACGAAATGCTGCAGGAAGCCATTCGGCTGTCCATCATAGGATGCAAGAAGAGCGAAAAGGAAGAGAGTGTAGAAACGAACGATTCCTACCGAGATATTGTAAAAAAAAATTTCAACAAAATAACTTACTATCTATGTAACAGCCATGCGTCAACAAAAAATCAAAATGATGTTATAGACAATAAACTATTTTGGGAAGAGATTTACAAAAATTATAAAAATATTTATATCATTATAAGGGATTATATGATAAGCATAAACAGGAGAAATGAAAAAATGAATGAGGAATCAACTGACTCTACCTCTAGCAGAGAATATTATGACAGTGATGATTCTAGTGATTGCAGTAACAATTCTTCTTCCCTTTCTTGTTGTTCTTTAGAACAAATAAAAAGAAGTTATAAAAATATAAACTACACTACAAAGGATTATTGTAAGTGGTTGAGGAAAGGAAATAGAAGCAAATGTTTAAATGACCACGTCTATGTAAACTATTTGTTAAAAGAAATGAAGTTACTTGATGACACTGCGAGTATTCACAATCTGGTATTCGGAGTTAATAATTATAAGTACTCCAATAAAATGGATATAAAAAAATGGTGTAACCATAGCATTTCTTTTTATGATAGTAAACAAATAACTTTTGGTCTGCGGCAATTTTTGAGTGGACCATGTGGACTCATTTCCAGTATCCAGGGGTACATCATCATTATTTTGCTCTTCAATTATAAGTATCATTTTTTGTGGGATAATAACTACTTTAATATTTTGAAAACCAATGCAGATTTCTTGAATTTCACCAATAGTAATTCCACAGGGGTGTGTGGGAATGCCTCCTCCCCTGGGCAAGTCAACAGGGGAGAGGGTGATTATGATAAGCCAAGGGAGGATCACACGGGCGAATGCAATCAGAGTATCATTCCTCCGTGTGATGAACACGCTGCCGGGGAAACTGAACCTGCAACGCCAAATGAAGAAGAACAGACAAATTCCTCTTCGCAAAGGATTGATTACCAAACCAAGAGGGATAGCACCACTGTGGGGAGTGAGAAAAATGGAGTGGGACACTCAAAGGGAGGGAGTTGGGGTATGAGCAGTAGCGGTGAACGAGTGAGCGGAAGCCTCGACAGTACACGTAGCAACGCAAACAATAATGGTAACGATGGCGTCGGCGATGGAGGTGGTCGAGATACGTGGAAAGGGGACACACAGAAGGAGAGTGCGAGGAAGGGAGAAGTCGGGAAGGACCATAAGGATGAGGATGACGATTACGATCACGAGTTCGTACAGCTAGTTAGAGATAATATAAAAGATCTAAAATATTACTCCTTAGTAGAATCCATGGCCTATATTATGTACCAGTGTACAGACAAGTCGTATTACGTTATAGCGTTTCTTCTGCCCGAATGTTACGACTTCTCATACTACATGAACAGAAGGAACTCCGATGAAGACATGATAAGAGATTTGAAAAAAATAAATATTTACTACAAGGAGTTTACCAGCATTAAAGATGTAATAAAATTTTATTTGGAGCATTTCATAATTTTCTCCAGTTCAACTGGAGCCATATCTTTCTTATATTCTGTAATTCTAACAAGAGGAATGAACAATATTATGAATGATATGGATGATGTGAATCATCCGTTAATTGGGATTTATGGTCACTGTTCTCAGGAGTTAGTTAACCTTCTTCTCACCGGCAGGGCCTGCTCCAATGTGTTTGACAACAATAGTATTATAAATACGTTCCCGCAGGTGTATGAGGATATGAGCGGCACTTTCCAATTTGATGGGGGTGGTAGACGAGGTAGTAACAGTAGCAGCAATTTGGGGGGTACCTTTGGGGGTATTTTACCTGGCAGTACTTCTATCCCCCCCTTTGCATCCCCCACCAGTGATGCGAGACAAGGCTCCCAAAACTGCAATGGTAGCGAAGGAAGCTCGTTGCTTTCCCAGGGGATGAACAAAAACAATATCATACTTAAAGGAATCAATAAGAGACCACTGATAGGATTACTCACCGATTTTGAAGCTTTCAAATATTGCGAAGTTGGCAGTTTCTACAAATACCCCATTTATCCAATATGGGTAATCAGTAGCTCAAATCACTACACCGTCTTGTTCTCCCTAAACATTAAGAACTCAAAATGTACAAGTGAAGAATTATTTTTAACAAAAATGAACAAAGTATGGAATAAATATGATAAGGAAAATAACAAATATATTTTGTCTCATTTGATTCCTCAATTTATACAAGATTTGAATTTGAAGGAGGAATATAAAAATATGTTTGATGGTTTTGTGAGTGACCTAGACATTTTGCTTTACTCTGAATTTAAGGCCTTTTATTTACAGCTAAAACAAAATGACATTAACAAGCTTAAGAATTCTGACCCACCAAAGGAGAAGTACTTTTATCTGTACGATGCACAAGAAACGCCAGAAAAATGTATCAACTATTTTCTCCTTAAGGAAGTCGATTATGATGTTACGCATGATAACCACTTAAAGTTTTTTAACACGCGCTGGCCAAATAACACCGTCGAAATTTTGAACAATGCAAAAAGACCCTCCAAGCATAAATATCCCTATTAAAGTGTTCATCACACTCCATGTGGGAATGCTTCTGCGTTTTTTTTTTTTTTTTTTTTTTTTTTTTTTTTTTTTTTAGCCAAATTTGTACCCTCATCCCCTCCCCACATTTGCGCGTTGTTCCAGTGCCTCTTTTCTGCTACACGTACGGAAAGGAAATATTTATCCTGTTAACGCTGGATCGGGTAGGTTGCCAATCGGTGTGCGGCGAATGTGAGGAGCCATCTTACCCTTGGGGAATCTTGTATTCGTGGAGAGTTTCTATTCAAGGAAACTCTCTTAGACGGGCGCGAAAACGCACCCCGCCGTGATTTCACATATATATGCATCATTACATAAATGTGCCACTTGTGTACATATGCCTACTCTACCCGTTTGTCCTACCCCCAGGTAGGCACCTGTGTTTTTTGATTTATACTTATAAAAAAAAAAAAAAAAAAATTATTAATGGACGCTTTGTAGGTGGCCCCGTTGATAACACCTTTGTTTAAAGTAAACTCGGATAAAGGAATTTCCTTTTTAAAACAAATAATTTTTTTTTCCTTTTTTGAAAACATATAGTGTTTATTTTCCTCCACACTGTCCACTTGTATGTTGCTACAGCGCATATGTGTTTTGTTCTCCATGACCTACGCCGATGTATATGATACGGGGGTATATGTAAATATTAATATGGGGTGTATGGGAATGTTCCGTCTTACATATTCAATGGAATGGTAGGAAAGAGGGTAGGGTATAGAGCGCGGACTTGGTCCGATAAAAGGAACAAGAGGAGTTAACCCTGTATAAGATCTTCCACGTGCAGATATTCGATTGGGAAAGATATACCAAAGCAAAGGTGTTATGTACAAAGGTGTTATGTGCAAAGGTGTGATGTTCAAAGCTTTGGCAACAACTCGCTGGGGCTTACCTGTGGAACTCATGCCAGTCGTGATTATCAAGCACGTTTCCGTCGTTTCACCTGGTAGAAGTGGCCGAGTGTAAGGTGGCCGCAAATGTAAATGCCCCCCTTTTCCGCGCGAAATGGTAAAAGCAGTCGCTTTAAATCGAATACTTCTTTGCCAGAGCGCAAAATATTTATAACCAAATGAGTAGGAACAAATAACACATGTGAGGGAAATCCACGAATGCTTTCTCATCTGTGCCTCCCTACGTGTAACCACGGGAAGATGCCTTGCCCATTGAAAGGGCATAAAAAAAAAAAAAAAAAAAAAAAAAAAAGGCTCATTTATTTGTTTCCCCCAAAATTGCAACATCGGGGAGAGGCATTTAATGAGCCTTTTTTTTTTTTTTTTTTTTTTTTTTTTTTTTTCAAAATTTGGCTAAATATAATTACCGTGCAAAGCGGTACATACATATGGGTAAAGCAAACCACTGGGACAAATAACCATTGGGATGAATAGCTGTCGTGACATATCTGCATAATAATGAGCCTTTCCCCATTTGCTTGCTTTACACCCATTTCGCAGTTCGTCCGCCGAGAAGAATACAATGAACTGTGGCACTCTGTACGGGTACGAGTTGGCTAGCCAAATTGATCAGTTGGTGATTCGAAAAATTGCAAGTGGGAAGATTCAGATTGAGGGGAATAGAAACTGGCCACAGGAAAAAACACTATTTATTATTTACTCAAAGAACATAGCCACTTACTCATATTTGCACATTCTTATAAAAAAGAGTTTGTTGCTAAATGCAGATGTTACATTTGTAATGATCCGAGTTCACAAAGGCTGCAACGAAAAAAGGTTAATCAATTTAATAAAAAAAATAAATAGACGAGGAAAAAACACTTGGCTCATAATTCTTTCTCCGTTGTCTCGTCACATAAACAAATGTTACATTTCTAGTTTTATTAGCCAAGAGAAGGATGTAGATCGGTCTAACTGTGCACCCATTTGGAAGTTACTCCTCCCTCCTAGTAGCAGTGCATATGGGGAAAATGCCCATAATAACGGATTCAGGACTTGGATGCAGCCGATCCCCCTTGTACATACGGCTCGGCATATGTTTAGACAAAACTGCGAAGCCTTCCTACATTTTCTTTTTTGCATTTTGCACCTTCGCATGATAAAAAAAGGCGAGTACATCTGGACGAACACTATCGCGAATGTGTCTATGCGGAAGGAAAAGGCAATTGAGGGGGACACGGAAAACTTCAGCAACGCTACGGAGGGGAATTACCCAAGCAGAGGTAATTTCCTACGTAGCGCCACTCGCAGCGACGTCAAACATATTAGTAGTGTAAGCCCAGAAATTTACAACTACCTGAGGAATAGCACCAAGTACAATTTCCCATGTTGTGTTCACGCGATACTGCTATTCTTGAAATATTACCAAATCCATGTGAAGGAGAAAAATGTGTTGATTCTTAGTAGCAACATAAGTATCTTCCTATCTCTATTTGCCTTCTTTTTTCAAAGTGAAGTTTCAACGACGGTATATGATCCGCTGCGGGGGCATGTTCTCTGTAGATACGATGACAAGACAAAAAAGTGCTACCTACGCACAAGTAACCTAGGCAAGCTACATATCAGAGACAAAGCCGATTTTAAAAGCAAGTGCAAAAAGTTCTCCAAGTTTTATATATCTACCAGTAAGGGGTACACAAAAATTACCCACCATGATTTATCCACACTAAGAAAAAACATGCATACAAGGATTGTCAAAAATTCCGATCTCATAATAATGGCAATAGGTTGTCCTCACATTTTGAAAAAAAAATATATTAAAGAAGGCGCCATTATTTTAGATTTGGGAATCAATTTGGTTCCCCCCGGAGACAGGCACATGGAAAGAATGATCACACCTTTTTTCGATTCCTCCGTTTTGAAGAAGAAAGTGAAAATGAAAAAAGGGTCCTCAAAAATAGAGGAAGAAAATTTCCCTTGCAGGAGGGGACTTTTCCCTCATGGGAAATTCAAGAAAGAGACAAATTTCACAAAGTTGAAAAAATTCAAAAGTTCAATGAAACATATATGCTTAAGTTGTCCAGAAATTGATAAAACTGCTACATCTGAAAAATTCTTCTGTGAAGAAAGTACCGGAGTGACAAGAGAAGAGACTAGCCCATCTGACTGTTCTAAGGGTTCTCCAATTTGTCCCCCCAGTGGAAGGATAAAAAGGGCCCACAACAAATGTCAAAAAATTATATCCCTAAAAACCCGCATATCTAAAATTAAATTCGCCAATGCTTTAGGCAGATTTTTACAAAATTACGAAATTGTTGGAGATGCTGATGAGAACTGCAAGCAGAAGTGCGCTCTCATTTCGAGTGTGCCAGGGGGGCTCGGCCCCATCACAACTTCCATGTTGTTTTATAATTTGTATTTCAGCTGAATTTTCAAGCAAAGTCGGTGGAGCTCGCTGGTGGAATGTCCGCCTAGCTGCCCATCACCCCATTCGTTACCCAATCTGTCAATCTAACTACTCCCTTTTATGCCAATCCTGTAGGAAGCATCCCCCTTATGGCCGATCCACCTATCTCATCAGAACACCGTATACCTTTTTCTAATTTTTTTTTTTTTTTTTTTTTTTTTTTTTTGTGTCTTCCATTTTGTTTGCTTCGCTTTAACATAAGAATTATTAAATACTTCCCCCTTGTTTCAGTAAAATTTGTCCACGTGGATAATTCGAGTGGAGGTGGAAATTCCCGCACAGTAGTAGATTCATCGGAGAGTAAACTGTACTACACTGAAATGGTGGTAGTCCTCGGTAGACACCTTGCAGTTGGTGCAAAAATGTTACTGCATTAGGTTCTACTTGGGGGGTTATCCCCCTTAAGAAACAAAGGCGCTCAAAAATGAATGTGAGCACGGAATGCTGGGTCTTTCCCCCGCATGTTGGCACAGCTAATTTGGAGAATTCCCTCCTTCTGATTATTTTGACCGATGTAACTATCGCAATATATAATGTTCTGCGAAAAAAAGAAATAAAGGGGTTGGCATTGCCTCGTGGAAGAACAACACATATTTTTCGAAAGGTAAATTTGGCATTTCTAGAAAGAAGTTAGAAGGAACTCCTTTCTCGCCTTTTTAAAAAATGCCAAAGTTGTACACTCGTATGGACAATTAAGGAAAAAAAAAAAAAAAAAAATACCACTTATTTGTGTAGTCTCTTTTCACCTTGACGGAATGCCCATTTGGCAAAACAGTAACTGAACGAACTCCTGCGGGGAAAATAATTTGAATGGAAGGTCACTAAGACAGATATGTCTCCATATCTGTCATGTTAGTTGTGCGCGCAATTTATCATCATTTGAAATTTCGTTAAATTGGGAATCCGACCGTTACTCCATCACGACGGTGATTCTCCCGATGAGTGGGAGAAAGGGAACGGTGCTACATTATTACAAAATTTTTTTCACATTTTTTCTTTTCTTTTTTTCTTCATCTATTTCGTTACCCCCATCCCAGCATCCCCGTGGATGGTTCCAAAATTGGAAAACAAAATAAGTATGAAGACATGGCCTTCCCTGGAGAAAAAAAAAAAAAAAAAATGCTCATTGAAATGTGCCTTCTCCATATTTAAGTACTCCATTCAGAACTATTTTTCCGTTTCGAAGGACTTCCTTACCGTCAACCTTGTTAGCATTATTGTTCATATTTTTTTTAATAGTATCTAATTTTCCCTGTCTTGGAGGATGCCTCCTTTTTTTTTTTTTTTTTTTTCTTTGTGCATTTGTGATTGTCCAAGTGCATTTTTTTTTTTTTTTCCCATTCTTAAAATTTCATTTTTCCTTTTTTTCCCTCAATCGAGGAATACGCCTATCGCTACACGAAACGTAGCGTGGCTCTTTACCGCTTTTACTGGCACGTTTGGCGAATGTATTGTTCTCATGCGTTAGGGTGTACATAAATTTATATACATATATATGCCTCCCCTAGAGCATACGCACGTTATGTTGTCTGCAAGCGCGCTAACAGATTTGTAAAAAAAGAAAACGAAATGAACCTCAGTCGAAATATTTTGTCTAAATTTAAAAAAAAGAAAAAAAAAAAAAAGGACAATGCGTTGCTAAATGAAGAACTGAATAAGATTGAGGAGGTATATACCTCCCCGTTTTGCGGATTCCTTTGGTGGCAACCATCGCTGCATTTTCTTTCTCCTCATTGGGGGGTTCGCTGTCCCACTTTGTATTTCCCTTTCCAAACGCAGAAATGGATGAGAGCGGATAACGAAATAACTGAAGAAACGGCCACGTCGGCCAAAAGAGAAGTAAAAATATACATACATATATATATGTATATCATTTTTTGACATGCACCACAAATTATGGAAAAACTGGGTACGCTTAAATGGTTATCTCCATTTCGTGTGCATTTTTTTTTTTTTTTTTTTTCGCCCCTTTTTTGGAAAGGAACTTTTAGAATTTATTCAAAATCAGGATGAATTTAAAAACATAAAAAAGCTGTCTTCTGACGAAAGTGAAGTAAATATGCCAAAGGGAGTTAAAAAAAAAAAAAAAAAGTTGCCAAAAAATGGAGTCTCAAAAGATGCAACATAGTTATGACATCCGCCCTGAATAAGGGAGCTTGCGAAGAAGGGAACCCCCCAATGCGCTATATTTATTTATTTTTCATTTTTAATCGCAGAAATGTGAAAAGAAGAAAAAAACGAGAATTATAAAGAACGATAAAGACCTGCTAAAAGAGTTGGAAAAACAGATTGACGAGAAAAAGTTAGCAGAAAAAAGAACATGAATAAATAGTTACCAACCAGCGTTGTATCTATTTGTCTTTGTAACGTCGTTCGTGCATGTTGTGAATAACCCTGTGTGCATTTTTTGCAGAAAGGGTCTCCTTTTTTTTTTTTTTTTTTTTTTTTTTGTGATATTCTCTCCACTTCTACACCTGCTCCATGCCTGTATTTTTAGAGTGCAAAAAGAAAAGCTGAACAAGGAAAATATGAAGAGGGAAGAAATTGAAACTTTGTATTTGACAGAAATTGAAAAAAAACAAAAGGAGGAAGAAAGAAATATGATTTTGAGGAACAAAGAAAGCGCACTAATAATAAAAAATCAAATTCAGGACAATTTCGTACGAAAAAAAAAAAAAAAAATGGGGGAATATAGCGTCGTGTGTAAATTGGTCTACAAGTGACACCATGTGTGGGTATTATAGCCCCCTCTTTTGTCATAAAAAACATATATATATATATATATATTTTCTCAACAGCTGAGGAAGCAGGAAGAAGAGAGGATGAAAATAATCGAGGGAAAATTAATGCAGAAGCAGTTTGAAAAAAATAAAGTTGAAGAACTGGAGAAGAAAAAACAAAAAGTGGAAGAACAACGGGCACTGTGCAGTTACATCCTTGAGAGCAACAAGAAGCACATTGAAGGTAAGGGTGTGAATGACAAAGAATATAAGGATACATTTGGATAAGACAGTGTATGCATTACAGTAGTTGGTAGATGTGTGCATATCACAACTGAAATTCGTCCTGGAGAAGGGGGGGCATGCACCAACGAGGGGGTACAAATTAATGATACACAACACGTGAACTTTACGCGCATACATACCGACGCACATGTTTATGCGTATGATTTTTTTTCCCATTTTTACAGCTCTGAGCGAGCAGAAGAAGGAGGAGAAGAGGAAAGATGCAGAGTAAAAAAAAAAAAAAGGGCCATTCGAAGAAAAATTTGAAAAAGCGCTCAAAAGAACGTTCGAAAAAACCTCGTCATTTTAACGCACGCAGAATCTACATGCAAGGATTTGTCTTATTCCCCCCCTTTTTTTCCCCTTTAACGAAGATTCGTCAAATACCAGGAAGAAAAGGCAACGAGAGAAAAGGAATACGAAGACAAAGTTAAGCGAGAAAAAGAAGAAAAAGAAAAAGAAGTCCACGAAATACGAATGAAGCAGAAAAAAAATGTCGAACTACAAGCTCACTTTGACGAAATACAAGCCTTGAAGTATGGACAGAAATTTTCTCATGCAAAGACGCATGAGAAACGAGAATATACCTCTTCTACCTACAGTTACACAAATTGTTGGTAACTCTTTTAAAACTTTTCCCTTTGAAGGTGGCAAAAAGAAGCCAAACGGAAGGAGGAGGAAAAAAGACTTTTAGAAGAAGAGAAAAAGAAAAAAAAAATAGAGGAATTAAAAAACGCCAGGATAGTTGCAATGGTTAGCATGCCCTTTTTGTTGGAAGGATGCCACGTGCGGGATCATCTCGCAATTTTGTCACTCATTACTACTTTATTATACCTTGGCTGCAATGCTTTGTTATGCTTTCTTCCTCCCCGATCAACTACACACCCTTCCACTTTTCTTTTTTTACGCACGATAAAATTCCCATTAAAAACAAAAATAAAATAATAATTATAAAATAACTTTTGCAGGAGCTGAAGCAGAAGAAAAAGTTGGAACTAATAGAGGAAGGCCAAGTGGAGGCTGAAAATTCCAAAAAAATATTCCAACTCCATGTACTGATTTAAAAAAAAAAAAAAATTGAATCATGTGGATGTATTTGTACACATGCACACAGCACCTTTTACTCCGCCATGGAAGCACATATGTATCGCCACACAACACTTTTCCTGCAGGAAAAGGAAAAAATGCAGAATGCAGAAAACGAGAAATTGAAGAAAAAAAATTATTATGAGAGTTTAACCAAGCTGATTAATTTAAAAAAAAATACAAAAAATAAAAAGGATAAAAAGTAGTGGTAGAAATCGAATTGGTCATATAAGAACGGGGGTTACACCCCCGGGGGGCTAATGTGACAGTGGCATGTAACACCACCGCAGTATGAAAAAAAAAAAAAAAAGAAACTGAGGCTATAGAAAAATCACAAACAAAGCAAATGTACCAAATGCATATGCGCAAATGGGCACGATAAAAACGACATGTAACCTACACAATCGTTTTCGCCACGAGGATTTGCCACAGTGAAGAACACGCAGGTGTGCACACGCATACTTAAATGCATGTATGTGTCTGTGTGTCCCCCTTTTTTTCGCCTACTTAAACTTCCTCTTTTTAACATTCAGTTTTAAATTTAAATCAACTTTTGGTGGGGCCTCCAGCCCGAAGTTCTTCGAAGTCTGCAGCAAATTCAGGTTGTTCACATCAAAGACGTCCTTCAGCGCGTAGGTAATGTATCCCTAAAAGAAAGAGAAGAAGGAATGTGTGCGTGATGAACGAATGGGATAATGGGTATACATATCTGTGTCCATGAATGGGAGAATAAGCATCGCCTTTTCAAAGCAAAGGGAAAAAAGTATATTTTCATACGCCCATGTGTAGACGCCTAGACGTCTCATATGCAGCAAACAAGTATGAAACAATTTAAAAAAAAAAAAAAAAAAAAAAAAAAAAAAAAAAAAAATTATGACCTGGTCAGGCAGAAATGAAAACAACACTTACACACACGTAAAGTATTTTTTCTTTTTTGCGACGTTCGCTGAACTTACATTCAAATAGGATTTGAAAGCCTCTCGAGCCATCTTGTGCAAGTGGAAATTTTTCGTGACGATGGACTCTATGTGCGACTGGACATTTATTAATTTGCTTGGATCATACGCAAACTGATTAATTGGGATGTTATAAAACTTTAAATAATTTAAAAATTTTAATTCGTGCTTCATTAGAAATATGATAGCAGATCCATTTGAATCTTTTCCTCTGCATGTTCTTCCTACTCGATGGATATATTCCTTGGAGTCATCGGGGGGGTCATACTGAATAATGTAATTAACATTCGGGATATCCAGGCCTCTGGCTGCTACATTTGTACAAAGCAGAATAGCACTTTGTGCAGCAGAAAACTCGCTGAAACTTTTAAGTCGTTTATTTTGCTTTTTTTTCCCATGAATACAAAAGGTGGGAATGTCAATATAATTTAGCAAATCGTTATAAAACTGAACGGACATGCAATTGTTAAAAAAGACCATAATTTTTTTCGATATATTTCTTTTTAAAAATGTAAATAGTAGAAGAAATCTTTTATCTTCATCAACTAAGGCATATCCCTGTTGCAGCCTTTCCACTGTGGCAATTTTCGTCGTTACTTCTATAAATATAGGCTTCTGCAGGGAGAGCCTTATTAAATTTTCAACTTTGGTTGTCTGTGTAGCTGAAAATAAAGCAGTTTGTCTTTTCTTGGGTAATCTTTTCACAATTAAATTTATTTCCTCCTCAAAACCAATTTGAAGCAATCTGTCAGCTTCGTCTATAATAAGCGATATCAAATTTTTGTAAATAAATTCTTTCGTGTTTTGCATATGGTCGAGCAATCTGCCTGGTGTTGCAATTAGTATGTTTATGCCATGAATAAATTTTTTCT
The DNA here is from genome assembly GCF_000006355.2 of Plasmodium knowlesi strain H. NCBI lineage: Eukaryota > Apicomplexa > Aconoidasida > Haemosporida > Plasmodiidae > Plasmodium > Plasmodium knowlesi. The sequence continues at coordinate 850,036 of NC_011912.2, read as the reverse complement.
TTTCTTCATTTCGACTCATCCCACCAATTATTATTCCATTTGTCTGGGGAATATATTTACACAGATCTTTACAGACTTGGTAAATTTGAAGACACAATTCTCTGGTGGGCGATATGATTAAAACCCCCGTTCCATTTTTCGGCAAGAATTTTATATTATATAAAATATTTATGGAGGGCACTAGAAATGCTAACGTTTTTCCTGACCCTGTCTTAGCTGCTCCAAGAATATCTTTTCCGTTTAAAAAATGAGGAATACATTTCGCTTGAATTTCTGTGAGAGTTACAAAATTCAGCTCCTTCAATCCCTTTTTAAGCGCCTCGCATATGTCTAGGTCATCGAACTTTGTTTCACTGTAAAACGTTTCTTTCTTTTCAACCTTGGAGGAAGAGGGGGGGTTCACGTCCCCATTGGTGCCGGCGCGTCTTTCATCGTTTGACTTGGCACCTCCATCGCCATCTTCCTGCTCATCACACACATTGGAGCAGTGTGATGCAGATTCATCCGCACTGTCTTCGTTCTCCTTGGACCCCCCGTTGGCATTATCGCAGTGTTCCAACTCGTCCGCGGAAATGAGATGATCCTCTGCACCATTGTGATTTCCATTGTGATTTCCATTTTGATTTCCATTTTGATGCTCACTTTGTTTCAATTTTCTTTTCTCTCCCCTTTTCTTCATTTTTTCATTTTGTTTTACCTCATTTTCTTGCTCGTCCTTCTTTCCGTTGTCGTCACTGGTAATTATAGCGTCATTATTATTAGTAGGGTCATTTGGTTCTGCTTTATTTTTTTCCTCCTCCATGAGTTCCTTAATTATTAGCGGTTTATATGGTGGGGATCTATGCGAAGCCCCGCAAATGGAATTCCCCTTGGGTACTATTCCGCAAGTTATACGTGAATGTACGTGAGGAAGTGGCCCTGCGTAGGGTTGCCTATGCCTATATATACCATAGGAAGGAGTATATATGACATATACTAAGTAAGCAGGAGGGTACAAATTTGGCTAAAAGAAAAAAAAAAAAAAGAAAAGGAAAGAAAAAGGCGAGAATTTATCCTACTCTTTGAAGACCTTTTCCTTTTCAAAAAGTTTCATTCTTTCTTGAAAAATTGACTGGCGCGAATTTTATTTTTCCGGAAAGGGACCCGCGATTTTTAGTAAAAATTTACGACATTTTTTTTTTTTGTGCCATTGGATGTATGGAACTGAACAGTTTTAATAAAAAAAAGGGCGAGAAAAGAAGCGGGAAATATAGCCTACGCAATGGCGCAAAATGGGGGAAGAGAAAAAAATTAGAACAAAAAAATCCGCGAAAAGTTTACTTAAAAAAATTACAAATGTTAGACCCTAGGATATTTTAGCATACCCTTCTATATTTCTTTTTTTTTCAATTTAAAAAAAGGAGAAATTTCAACCGTACAGGAGCTGTGGACATGCCTGAACGCAGATGGAGGCAAATTTTTTAAAAATTGGAAACGCAATAAAATAACTGTCTGAAATGGGAAAGAAAGAAGGAACACTTTTTTTATTTCCGTTCTGCAGATTGTGGCATACTCAATTGATTATCTTCCTCGGAAAAAATATATCAGCAAGGACTGTCCCAAGTGTCAACCATAACGTATTATAATGGAAAAAGAAAAGAAAACAAAAAAAACCCTTATCAATGTAGTAACATTTTTGAATTAAGAAAATGTATATTTATATGGCCATTTTCGAAATAGAAAAACTTCAAAACGGTTAAAAGGAAAAAAACGAGTCTGGAAAAAAACATCAACATTAAGGGGTATTTTTATGAAGAGAACATAATTTCCTCTTCTTATAGGCAATTCTTTAAATTAAAAAAAAAAAAAAAAAAATGAACACGCAGAAAAGTGCCACTGTATGTATAACAATATATGTTCCTTCTTTTTTTCACCTTGTAAGGAAAAAATTTTGATTTATTTATAAAATGTAGAAAATACGTAAAATTGTACCGTCTATCAGAGTGATGGGCCATGGAAAAATTGTGAAAGAAATAGCAGGAAATATTATATGCTGTAAGGAAATGTTTATGCGGGGAAATATTTCCTGACGATGCCCTATCCCCCTTTTTTGAAGCCCCGCTTGGGGACAACATCACACCGTATGTTTACTTTTCTGGTAGATTTGTAATGAAGGTGTGAGATACAATTTTCTTTCATCTTGGAAGCAATATATACTTACAGGTGTACTTTTCCATATGGTGAGGGGCATCCACCCTACACCATGTTAGACCGCCATACACTTTCTCCCTCCTGTGGGATGAACAAACAATATTTTCCTATTTCCAAATGGAATAAATAAGGGCGCATATAAAATTACGCCATCCAATCAAAGGGGGCACGCGCATAACCACTGCTAAGATTGACTCACATATGGGTATACATAAATGCAGCAAAAGATAATACTATCCAAGGTGCACTGTATGCCCCTAGCTTTTGCGAATATTCAAAGAATTTGAAGTGGTATGGCAACCCACTTAATACATCAGAGGCGGAATTTTTCGAAATTGGACAGGGGGGGGCATCGTCATTCAGCTTACTCCTTGCTATGCGTGAAAAGCGGATGGTGAAACGCACACTCTTCGATGTTGTTACCGCAAAAAATGAGGTAAAAAAATGTGAAAAAAAAAAAAAAAAAGAAATATATATATATATAAATCAAATAAAATAGCGTATGTCGTTTTTTCTGTTGCGCGATTTGACAACTGGGAGAACACCCCCCGTTGTGCATATGTTCGTGCGTTGTAATTCCACCCGTTTGCATGCATATGCCTGTGTCAACCACGCTCGTTGTGCACTTCTCGAACGTTTGAAGAATCGTCTTCCTTTGGGGGATAAACATTTTTTTTTTGCATTCGCCCCTGCGCAGTAACTCTTTCTGTTCGATTGTCTTATCTTTCTGCCGCTCGTTTGAGTGTGTTGGCTTGCCTAAGGTATTTATCTCTGCGCGTAAAATTGCGCCAAGTATGTGCGCGGCATTGTGAAGTATGCCAAAGCACGCACAAAAATTGCGCAACAGTGTACAGCGTAACAGTTGCGCAAAAGTGCATAAATGGCTAATTTATTACTCGCGTGGAAGAGTAAAGCTTTCTTTCTTTTCTTTCTTTTTTTTTTTTTTTTTTTTTTTTGCACTTTTTCCAAAAACATAGCAGCCATTTTTTTCCCCCACGCGGTATGCAAAGTATGCACATGAACATACACGGATAAACGCGCAAAATTTGCAAGCAGACAAATTTCCACAGATAATGCGCGCGCAGTAGCACTGCTTAAAATTATTTTCCAACTGGACTAATTTCAAAAATAAGTGAAAAGTAAAAATATTCCTTCTACTGCATGGGTGAGTGTTTTATTTTATTTTTTCTTTTTTTCCGAAGTGAAAAGCATAGAAGAACTGGAAAAATAAAACTGCAGAGGTGTTTTTTTCTCTCTCTTCATATATCCATCGCTGATCTGGAAAAGAAGTCCAAATTGGCAACACGTACGCATCACCGTGTGAGAGATACTTAGTTGAGGTAACATCCCTTGGTGGAAAAAAAAAAAAAAAAAAAAAAAATGGCAGCAGGAGTGTATTATATGTATCCTTACACACACGTGCATAACTCATTGCACGCTTAATAGGCGAGAATGCAACGTCTGTCATCCAGAGGGAGTTTAGAAACAATTTTTATGGAGCTAGCAGGCACATGTGAAATATGCGCGTAGTTGTAGTTAACACCGCATAACATTTCTTCCCTCCTTTAGGCTGCGAAGAAGAGAAAATCCCCCACAGGCAGCACCGCGTGCACCGGACAAGCAGACCCTCCAAAAAAAAAAAAAAAAAAATTTCCAGAAAAGTGCTATAGAAGACAATGGGAGGATTTTCAAGCAAAAATATGGAATATTACAACTACGCCAGTATGAAGCTGCTGGACAGGAGCAAATACATAAATGAAGAGGAAGAAGAAGACGATTACCACTACTGTAAGGAAACTGACATCCGAGAAACAATTAAAAAAGCGAGAGAAATAAAAAATTGTAATTACAAGGAATCGATGGATTTATACATAAAAGCGTTGAAGACGCTAAAAAAGTTAAAAGAAAACAACTCCAGGATATATAGAAATGTTCTTGAATTTGAAATAAGGCCTCAAGAAATAGCTAACAGTATGTCGTTAAAAAATAGTTTAGAAAAAAATATGTATATGAAGAAAGAGGGTGATAAAGATTACACGGGCGGTCCATCGAATGATAATCAAACCATATCAATAAATAATAAAATTGCATCTCTGTACAACGAAATTGCAGATCTTTGTTGTATTCACGATTTTATAGAAAAATCACTCTTCTATTATGATAAGGCTTGTTCATATAATCCTTCCAAAATTGATTATATATACAAGAAAGGGGTTTTATTTCAACAAATGAATGACACCGAAAGGGCCATTAACACTTTTAAAATTATTTTGTCTTCAGAGCCAAACCATATTCCTACATTATTTTCGCTGGGGAATTTGTACAGATATATAGATAACCACATTGCCCTTTCTTACTTCGAGGCTATCCTCAAAATCGAGCCGAATAACACGGAAGTTTTATCCCTCATCGCTTCCTGCTATGATAATCTGGGGAAATTGAATGAAGCCATTTCGTATCAGAATAAGGCCGTTCAAATCGACCCCGATAATTTCAACCATAAGAAGTTTGCCCAGAGACTCATCGAAATGAAGTCTCACAATTGAGTTCGCCCCTGCAATTATCCAATCTGCTATGCATAGTGTGTGATGGCGTCATTAGCCTGTTCTCCATTTGGTCTTTCCGCTTGACCGCGCCCCGTGGGATCTTCCTTTTTTTTTTTTTTTTTGTGATATGCCCCTTATGGAAATTTTGTTTTCCCTCGATTTGTACACAAACAAGCCGCTTACATGTGTGCCCCCGTGATGCTCACCCGAGAAGACGTGTATACGTGTCCCTACACATGGAGCGCCCTCGGTACATGCAATGCATGGCAGAGATATTCCTCTCGAGCTGCACATCAGTAACCTTTCCCTATGTGTGCAACCTTTTTGTTCTTTTCCCATCGATAAATTGTTAAATCGGTTTACCGGGCCTGTGTGTGTGTGTGTGCCCGTGTGTATATCCCCCCTCCCTGTGTGTGTGTTTTTCTTTTTCTTTCCGCCTTGCCAATTTTGCCCCAATTTTTAACCGAAGCGTAAGTGCATACGTACATACGGATGCCCCGCAGTTGCGCCTGTTCATCAATACAATTTAAAATGAGAAGACACGCGCACGCGTATTTAGTACATGTCGATAAGGTGGCTCGAATCGGTTTTGCACCCTCTAACTGCGGGGATAGAGCTGAGCGATGTTTGCTGCGGTGTCGAAAGAGTACACAAATGGAAAAAGGAAAAAAAAAAACACATTTGTTTGGTTTACAAAATGACAAAAAAAAAAAAAAAAAATGATCATTGCATGACGAACGGGGGGTGCTGGTGTGGTACCCCCATCACGACATCAACTAAAAAAATGGAATACAAAGCAATTCACTCCGAAAAGGAATTTGGGCAAACATACAAAATTTGTATTCAAAAATTTGATGAGAATAGAGGATGGGTTAAAAAAAAAAAAAAAAGTGTCGCTTTCCCTCCCTCACTAATCGTCAAAAGTCGATAAGAACAGGGACTCCACAAAATCGAACAACACTTTGTGTATCCATATGTACGGCCGGAAGCCAGACAAAAACAACCCCTCATTGCCCCTCTTGTACAACAAATAAATGAGGTTATTATTTTTTGAAATTTTTATAATGTCAAAATGAGTGAAATGGAAATTTCTGGAATCTGAGGAGAAAATAAAAACGAGGGGAAATTGAAAATACTGAATATTTTTCGAAATAAATTGATTAGCTGAATCTTGCAGCATGTACAAAAAAACCTTTAACAATTTGTAATCCTTTGGATAAAAAAAATGGGGAATTATGATGGACATGTCACTGGTAGACACAAAACTGCTGTTCCGCTTAAACTCTTTTTTCTCATTAAGGATATTTATTTTTTTCATAAATTGGTAAAATTTCTGATTTTCGCAGAAGTTGAAATAGCTTTCTTCATTAAAATACGTACATATATATATCCATACTAGGTAATTGTACACGTTATAAATGAAGGAAAGGTTAAACAAAAATTTTTCTTGAGCATTGCCTTGGAAGTTATTTTCTTCAAAATAAATTTTCCACTTGTCGTAGATAGCCTTTGCATTAAAATATGCTTTCATTGCGTTTTCGAACGATTCGTCACGTGGGGATCTTCCTCCGTATATTTTATTCACCTCTTTCTGTTGGCCACTGCGTTCGTCCTTCAAGAGTGCCTCCCCGTTCGGAGAGACACCCTCGTTCGTTCGGCCCTCCAGGGGAATGAAGCAGTCGTAATTGGGTGCGTCCTTACGTGGTACGCCCCCATTGGGGGAAACCCCATTTGCGAATTCACAATCGTGTGGGAATTTGAATCCCCCTTGGCGATCTCCACACAACAAAGACATGTCTACTTCGAAGAAGTTCCTATGGAAGCAGGATTCACGCTGTTTGGAAGAGCGTTCCACCTCGCCGTTACCACTCAAAATGGGTACACGTGAGCTGATGGACTGATCTCCCAAATAGCTACCATCGTGATGATTCTGCCAGAAGAAATGACTCCCCCTGAAAAAACTCTGATTTGTTGCGCTTTCTCTACTCTTGTTCGTGGTGCTAAACAGATGGTTATCTTCATCATTCGTTAAGTGTGTGCAACCCATATCGAGATGTTCATCATTCATGTCCTTCAGAATGGATTCATTGCCACTTATACGCTTGACGTTAATACTTTCATCCTTACTGCTTCCTGTGTTTTCACCAATGTTCAGGAAAATTCCCTTCTTACCGATGACATTGTACTGAGTTTCATTTTTGTAATTCTGATTAGGATCTTTTTTAATAAAACTGAGAGAGGAGCAATTTTCGTCATCATTAGTTGTTTTAATGGGGTAATTTGAGAAATGCGGAACATTTGGAATTCCATCCAAAGGAATTTGTTCATTGTTAAGCGAGAGATCTGGAACGCAATGTCTACTTAATGGACATTGCACATGCCCCCCATTATTAACAACTTTTATCGGTTGTTCTGTCTCCTTCCTATTGGTGGGGAGTCCAAAAAGCAATGTACCCCCCAAGCTACGTCCTCGCCCCTGGGGAATTCTCCTATTTGGTGTGTCAAAACTGACACGGTGAAATAAAGATGCCTTGAAAAACTTCGTTAACTCGCTCGTGCAGGAGAAGAAGTATCTCTGCTTAATGAGGGTTGAAAAGGATTTCAAAAAAATATGTATAGAATAGAAAATTGTATGAATGAGGGAAAATTTTTTTTTCTGCGTTTCATTAAAATCATCTGGATAATTAAATATATCAAACATATTATTGTAGGAAAAATTGATTAAAAGGCATATTTCTTTTGTGTGTTTCTTTCCATATTCATCACATGTAGAGGTATCGGAATAATTACTTTCTTCTTCTGCAAGTAGTACATTTTTATTTTTAATAAACGAGTTTATCATCATTTGATCTCTGTCCATTATATTTTTTTCATGCTGTGTTTTCTTACATTCGGGGTTTTTGAAATTACTTGTGATTTTATTTTTTATTCGGAAAAAGCTGTACCTAAATTTTTGCGAAATTCCTGATGCGTCCTCCACCTGCCGTCCCTCCTTCATTATCTTCGTTTCTCTATTTCGAAATTTGTCAAGTACGTTTATTTTTATCATTTTTTTTTTTTTTTTTTTCATCGAACTTGTGTCAAAGTCGGGGAGTGGAGCTTCGATTGGTTTGGGCCCCTCTTCGTCGTTTCGAGAGTGGACATCACCTCGATCGTGATCTCCATTGTGGTGAACATTACGGTTTTCCTTGTCTTCTCCTCCGCTTTCATCATATTGTCCAGATCCCATTTCCCCCCCTTCCTTATGAAGTCTTTCACCACGCACTGTGCCGAGAGAAATGGTGGGATCATGGCCAACCAGGTCTTCTTCCTCACCTGTAGCAAAATGGGCCAAATGAGGGTTCGCTCGTTGGTCACTGTCCTTACTATTGCAATGGGGATTGCCGTCCTTATAGCTGTGTTCATCGCTTCCGTTTCTGTCACCTTTAATGTTATATTTTAACATGTCAGCATACAAATTCTTGTCTCCCTCCATCTCAGTAACTGCGTTAAATTCGCTCTCCTTGACGAAGTCGCTCTTTCCCCAAATGTCTTTACCTTTGTTAAAAAAGTTTAATTTAGATATATTCATAAATGACTCTATTTTTTTCTTTTTCCATTTTTCTTTCATATTTTTTATCTTTTCCATATGTTTTTTCTTTTTTTTTTTTTTTGAAAAAATTTCCGAGTCATTGTTGAGACCAATATTTCCTTCTTGTGTGTATCTGTCATCGGATTTATCCTCTCCCTCTTCTTGATGGCAATCTGTATAATCGGAGTAGTCCTGCTCAGCTTCGTATTGTTCTTCTCCTTTTCCTTCTGCCCCGTGCCCTTCCATCAATCGGTTATTCTCCACATCGTGATGGTTAGGTCCCACTGGGTGATTATCCACCTTGTCATCCACCCCATGTGTTCGTAACGCAGGCAGGTTTTCCATTTTGTGAGAGAATCCATATGACTGCTTCGGGTTTTCCTCCATAACCTTCCTGGTACTGGAAGAGGCCTGTTCCCCCTGTTCGTCCTTCACATGATCATGTTGTAAGATGGAATTTTCACCCTTTCGTATTTTCATGTCAGATATCAAATTTTCAATGTGCCATTTTTTTATTTCTTTAAAGCAGTTTTTCCCATTTGTGTGTTCACTTTCGGATTTTTTTTTTTCTTTAAAAAAAATATTCATAATATTATTTTTATAACTCTGTTGATTTATCACTTCGCCTTCTTCTTCGCTTTTATTTGCCTGTCCAATTTTCGAACTGTTTTTTTTTTTTTCCTTACTGTGATTATTTGATGGGTCAAATTTCAGGTCGACATTCCCCTTCGCTTTGTAATTTAGTAGAGGGGATTTGTATGGACTGGCACTGTGCAAATTGAAATGGGGAGTTTTGCTACTATCACCTGGTGTTTTGTTTTTTTTTTTTTTGTAAATTTTTTCCAAAAAATAATTTAGCAGAATATTTGTACCATCATTGAAGCCGAGGAAAACGAAATTGTGATTTTTAAAAATAGATTTAAAATGACTCATGGCAATATTCAAATCGTTGTAGTTGTCACTATAGAAGGAGAATGGGCATGAGAAAAGCGGCGCGTTGAACTCAGCCTTTATTCCTTCCCCCAACTGTACCTCCTCGGTATCCTTCTTCGTTTTTCCATTTGCACAATTTTTTAATGTCTCGCTAGTATTGACATGATCATATGAAGTTTTCTTTCTATTACTATTGTCCACTTCGTCGGAGAGTCGATTAGCAACCTTGTTGTTTTCTTCGGGAACGCGCCTCTGTTCATCATGGAGGAAATTCTCACACAAAGGGAGATCTCTGTCCTGATCTTCCTTGTAAGATGAAACAACTGATTGAGGTTGCATTGCACTGCTTCTGTGGGCACAGTTATGGAGGTACTGATGGTCTACATTTCCGCTTAGTTTCCCCCCAATGGAGGTACCATTTCTACTTTCCACATTGGTAATATTCAGTATGTTGGAATTTTTGTTGCTAAAAATGAACGGAATGGACAATCCAAAATTTATATTAATATGAACATGCACACAAATATATCCAAGCAATTTGGCTATTACCGTAAAGGAGTCTATTTTGACATCTTTCGAAAGCACGTAATATAGGGGGGCGCAATTCTTTACTTCTTCTACGTTTATATAATTGTAAAATATTTCAGGCACAATTACAATTATTCCTTTCACATTTTTGTATTTCCATTTATTCATGTGGGTTCTTATTTTATCTTCCATGGCGTTCTCTCCGTTTCCGTCTACATCAAAATTGTTTTTTTGTTCGGATGAGAAAATTTCTGAACCTACCTTCACTCCATTCTGCTTTCTACCTGTTTGTACATCTACACATTCTTGTACAGTAGATGATTTCCCTGAGAGGGAGCTCTGATGTTCATTTCGTTCATCAAATGTGTTAAATTCTTCTCCCTGAATATGGCTTCTCCTTCCTTTGGTGGATTTTTCCTCCATTGGCACTTCTTCCGCCAGAGCGATATCTTCCCTCTGTGTAGAACATTTCCCATGGTATACTTTTGTAATGTTTTCCTGAACATAATTTTTTTCTTCCACTTCCTGGGATGGGTCGTTTCCATCCACATGGGGTTCACTAGAGTTCTTCAAGAATTCCTCCTTAAATATGCAAGCAAACTGGAAATACTGAATGAGGACGGTATCTTGGAGGTACAGAAACTGGACATGCGGATCATGTGTGGTTCCTATATTCAGCGCATTTTTCCATTTCTGATCAATTAAAATAAGTTTAATTTTTTTCTCCTGTTTTATATTTACCAAGTCGTACAAATCAATTTCGTAGCTACTCTTTTTCGAATTTTCACAATTTTTTTTTTTTTTTTTTTTAACAGTACAATTTGGAAGGTAGTAGTCTACAATTACAACGCCAAAGTTGTTGTTGCTGAGAACTTCCCGTGTGTTGATATTTGATTTGAGGCAAATATTTTCATATACTCTTGTATATTCAATGAAGAAGAAGAAGAATTGCCACAATATATTTTGCATCCATTTTTTTATTTGGATAAAAATACTTCCTATGAACTGAGGTATGTTTATTAGTGTTCTTTTCCATTTTGCTTTACCTTGATTGCTATTTTTTTTTTTCTGCTTCCTTTCTTCTGTTTTTTCCCATAAGAGGTGATTTACGTATGCCTTTTTTTTTTCCAGGTAAATGTAGAAAACGTGCACAAATAGCTGTTGCAGCACTGGGTGGATGAGGTAAAGCGGGCTCCGGTAAACTCGCTCCAGACTACTGCACCTGATAATAGGGTGGAAGGGAATTATTTTGTGGAAGGGAATTATTTTGTGGAAGGGAATTATTTTGTGGAAGGGAATTGGGTGTAAGTTGATTCACTTCATTTTGCAGATCGCACGTAAAAAGACACGAGCGGGAATATTTCATGTTGCACTTCTCCTTCCGATGGGTAGATTTTTTTTTTTTTTTTTTTTTTTTTTTTTGGCGTATTGCACGAGGTGGTTAGTACACCAAAATGATGAACAACAGCGAGGTGATCTCCTCCTTTTCTTACCCCTTGAGAATCCGCAGAGATTTTTTTCCAATCGAAAAGACCAACCCCTTTGAGCAAAAATTATAATCAAATATGAAAAATAAAATTAACAAAACAAAAAGAATGGTAAATAAATCCATTATGTTGACTCTTTAAGGAATCTCACGGAAGGGTTGGCGTGTTTGTCCTGTTCCTCCGCAGGAGGCATCTTCTGCCTTGCGTTCTCAGCGATCGCAAGAAGGGGGGGGGGTTCCTATATGCGCCAATACATACACGCGTCTATTTATACATGCGTAAAGCGTATGGGCCTGTACACCGTGGTCAGCAAATTCGCTTTTCGCTTGTTGGGTAACGGAACAGGAGCACACTCCTCTTGGCGCTAATCGTGGAGTTCATTTTGTGTACTCACTCATATTTTCCCGAGCATTATGACATGATGACAGGGGGATGATAAACGCAAGCACAACACGTTAGTGGGCCCTTCACAAGCAGAAGTTCGTATGCCCCAAACGGTGAACCTTCGTGCAAACGAGCGACTGAAAGGTTCCTCTCAATATGTAAGGGAAAATAACTAACAAAAAAAAAATAAATAAAATAAAAATAACACATGTATTCCCTGTTTAATGGATTCCCTTAGGGGATTTTTTTTTTTTTTTTTTTTTTTTTTTTTTATTTATTATTATTTTTTTTTATTTCATGAGTAAACTGTATTTATCCCTGCATAGTTGTTAAAACATGGGGCACTTAGAAAATTAATTACGGATCCAGAAGTTTTCCTTTATGGATGTGCCAGTGGGCGGAACACGGACAGTGCCCCTATTTTAGCGCCAAATAAAAAGGTGAACAGGGAAGGTGACGTATCGCAAGAGATGTCGCTTTTACGTTTTTTTTTTTTTTTTTTTTTTTTTTTTTTCTCTTCCGTAAGACTAATCAAGAGATTGCGCAAGGATGCGTGATGATACGCCCACCCATAGGGGGCAACGTGAAACGAATTTGATATTAAACGAAGCGACATAGGGGGGGGGGTAGCGCGGTAAAGAGGTAACGGCAACCCGCTATTATCTGACTTTAACGAGGAAGAATAAACCACAGGGGAGGGGAGGAGAAAAAATCCGAACGAATATTCTCCTGAGGAAAAATGGCGTCGAAGAATAGGAGTTATAGAGATGACCATGCCGATGAATACTACCACGGGGGGGAGAAGGGCAAAGGGAAATTTTACACCCGAGGAGGTGATGGTAGTGGAGGATGGGAGGGGCATGACAAGGAAAGGGACGAAACCTGGGATTATCACGACAGGAACAGAAATACCCATGAGGATAATTTTGCCATGAAGGAGCACCACAACCGGTACAAGGATAGGGGTTATGGTGAGAAGCACGAGTCGAGGCATGGCGAGAGGGGAGACAGAACAGATCGACCTTACGACAAATACGATGAAGACCGGCACGCGTACGACCCCAAGAGGGGGAAGAGGAAGTACGGAGAGAGGAGGAACAGCCGACTGAGCCCTGAAAGGGGATATGGGGGAAGAGGCGACTCTGATCTTTATGAGAAACACAACAGTAGCAGAGCAACGGGGGGTGCAGATGACGGGGAGAAGGATAGCAGGAAGAACTGGGCTAACCATCGCAGCTACGGGAGAGATGGTCAAAGGGATGATCGGCGGGATGGCCACAGGGATGGTCACAGGGATGGTCATAGAGATGGTCATAGAGATGGTCATAGAGATGACCACAGAAGAAGCGAACACAATTCATTTTCCAGATATAAAGGGAGCGAAAGAAGGAGATCCTACACTAATAGCAGCGTGGAGGATAGCCAGAGTGAATATGGGTCCGGGTCGGATAATGAGAATGATAAATACCGTTCTTACGGGAACAAGAAATACAAGGTGGGGGAAAGCTCGGATGACCAAGGCGAATTCACAAAGGGGAGTTACTCCCGCGGTGGATACCCCCATGGAGGTTACACGCACAGTGGTTACACCCGTGAGGGACACACAACGAGAAAAATCAACAATGTAAATGATGTACTGGAAATGAAGAGCAACATAGAATTGTCTAATTTTATTTTTATTTACAAGTTAGGAGAAAGCATAACAGAAGATGAAATAGACGAGATGATGAGGAATACAGCCATCAGTAATGCATTCTCTCTGCCAGTGAACATATACATAAATAGGTTATCGTTCTTTTGTATGAAGGACGAATTATTCGTTAGGGAGGGGTTGGAGTTTATAAAAAATAACTCGTACTTTAACAATATCCAGTTAAGTATATTAAACACACAAATGAATAATGAAGTTAATGATGATCGATGTTGCATCGTTGAGTTCCCATCCAATGAAGCATCCGCAAAATTGTTTTCTCTGTATGAGAAGAATAAATGTTGTATCGAAATTGGAAAAAACACATCGTATATATTTCCCCTATTCAAGTTGAAAAAAAAAATGAATAAAATAGTGGAAGATAAACAAGCGCAAAAAAAATTCTATGATTGGTATTGCTCTTATTGTAACTTTCTCAACTTTTCACGTAGAACGGCTTGTTTCTTTTGCAAAGAAACAAAAACTAATGATGCGAAATTGCTGGAGAGTGAGACCAAGATACCTTCTAATGTGTTTATGAAGAATGGGTCCATGATGGGCGCTCCTGCTCCACAGGATGGAGGGCCCTACGGAGGGAATACTGTATTTAACGGTATTCCCAACGTGGAGCAAGGGGGTTTTGGCCATTCTGGAAATAACGCTCCCCTTGGGGGGAATGGCGGTGTATCTAATTCGGAGGCAGACTTCACACAACAAGAAGCCAATCCCACAGTTGAAACTGTCACATCAGTCGGATTAGCTAGCGCAACTGTAGCAGCCGCAGGGATATATGCGGTGAACTCCCCCCCCTTGCACCAAATGGAAGAAAATTCAACGGAAAATTTCGAAAGTTCCGTAAAGGAAATCCTGGAAGATATTGAAAAGACGAACATGCTGATATTGAAAGACATAGATGGAAGCATCCCCAATAAAGACATTTTAAAGTTTATGAACGAAGTTTTCGAAAATAGACATGTCAATTATCTGTACCTGTTTAATGATGTAAGGAGTTCAAATAAAAGGAAAGGCTTTTGTTTCGTGGAATTTGAGAGAGCAAGTTACGCAGAGCAAATGATGAACGAACTGGAAGGAAATTTCTACATCAATTATAAAAATAATTTTTTTAAGTTGGATTATGTATACAAAAAGGGAAAGGAATATTTTTTCCATTCCATCAATTTGGCAAAATTGAACATTAACAAAACCGCAGCAACTGTACTTATGAAAAATTATATTCCGCATTTTAATTTTTTTGTTAGCTACATGGAGACCGTTGTAAATATGATGAGCATAAGTAACTACACCTTTTTCCTTCATTGGTCCTCTCAAGTTTTTATACTTAAGAAGGAAAAGCCAGCACTCAGTGAATTTTTTTTTGATTACAATACTCAGTATTATTACCACCCCGTTTTTCAAATATATTTTGACAACAAGACGAATTTTTATATGTCTCTTTCGAAGGGGTACTACATGTGGAATGATAAGATTAAGTGCCTCGTCAGGATGTACATGGAGAATGAGCCACAGGTAAATGTTGATCATCGAGGAGGTGATCAAAGCGCAGTGGCGATACATACATCAGCTACGATGGTGACTTCAGACAGTGGGGAACAGAATCAGGAGAGACGCAAGGAGGACATTCCTAGGGAACACCTCCTCCCGGCAGTGGACAGTGGTGAAATCACCGGGCAAGAAAATAACCCCATCTGTGGGGGGAGCGGTGTGACTAATAACTGGGCTAACCAGACTGGTGGTAACGAACACATGGGCGCTGTGAACCCTATGTCTAGCGCAAGCGGGGATGGTGGGAAGGTCAATGATCCAAATTTGCACCCTAATGAAGAAACCTCGAAAAGTTCAGCCCTAGATAAAATATCCAGTCTAGTGGAAAGAGCCAAGATGATAGCCCTGGCTTCTAAAAAGAACATTGAACAAATGAACTTGAACGAAGGGAGCTCAACTAATTTGGAAAAAAAAAGTAAAGAAATAATTAAGAAGCATTTCGCTACCGATTCGGCTGATGAAGATAACGACGACCTTTCTGACAAGGAAGAGTTGCAAAAAAAAGGACACCCTAACAACATAGCATATAACAAGGGTAGCCAGCTGAATAAGGGGCCCACTGGAATCACCAGCACAACCATGGAAGGTGGTAGTAATTACCATAAACCATCCTACAAGACGAAGAATTCCTTGATTGAGAGTCTTGCCAAAGTACAGAATAGAGGGCAGTGGGCTGGCACCACGAAGGAACACAATAATAATGCCAACAATTTGAATGAACCGAATAGAGTACCTAATTCCGAAGCAGTGAAAGTAGAAGGGAGAAATGAGCACTCCTCCAACAGCGCCAACGATTTGAACATTTGTTTTATTTGCCTGCGCAAGTTTGAAAATGCCCATCACTTGCAGAAGCATATTGATATGTCCTCTTTGCATAGGAGGAACTACGAGCTTGTAATGAATGTTATGAGTGCTAGTTAGGGTGCCCCACGGATGGAGAACATGTCGAGAATATTCAGAGGAAAAAGTGGCCCCCCCTCTTTTTGGAGGTCTTTTCATGCTCACGTTTGCATTTGTATGAAAATTCCTTGTTCAATTTGTTACACTCTTGAAGTATTTTTTTTTTTTTTAAAGAAACGGAAAAATTTACAACGTTGCGCAGAGCGCGTGTGTACGTGTATACACAAATGGATGTAAAATTTATCTCCCCCACACATTACAGCGCCATATTTTTTTTTTGCCCTACCTCTGCATTCGCAATATTTCCTCCGTCACGACAAGTGTATCTAAGCTTGTTCACATGTATCATGTGGCTCACCAACTTTCTTTCACTCGTCTGTTTTACTTTTTTTTTTTTTTTTTTTTTTTTTTTTTATTACTGGTTTGGATTCTTTTTAGGCACACCTGTTTTGGGTGCCTCACAAAAATGGGGCAAAAAATGAGGGGCATATTAAATAAAAAGATAAAGTAGTGGATTCGGGCTGCTACCCTACTTCAAATAAATCAACGTCGAGAGTAAAACTTTCACAAGGTTGGTATTCACCGATCTCTTATGAATGGATACTATATACTCCCCCCCCCTTATTTGGCAGATTCCAATTTCCGGGCGCGTGCATTGACCTTTACGAATGCAGGGGACGGTTCAGTGATTCACACTGTGAGGCAACTTTTTTGTATTTTTTTTTTTTTTTTTTTTTTTTTTTTTTCCTTTAAATTACGCTTTGACAAGAGGTGATGAAAATTTTTTTTCCCCTCTGGCTAGCGAAAGAGAGCCACTTCATCTCTTCTTGCTCTTCCACTATGAGTACATCACTACTGGCCGAATGATGTGATACGTAGGTATCATTCCGCTCCACTGTGGGTTCCGGCCTGCATGCGTGGTTCCGTGACTCATTTTCAGGCGTTTTAAACGGTATGGAAAAATTGTAAGAAAGTTTTCCTTTTCGGCGATTCTCTCGTTTTGCGCAGGTCGTGCCATTTTGATGCCGAATTTGGTAACTGCCTGGGTGTAAGAGTGCCCAAGTTGCAAAGTCGCCTTTTGGAATCAACGGGACACAGGGGGGGTTGCCCCTCAATTGGTGAGTCCAGTTTTGTAGCCGTCGAAGAGAGATACACCTAAACGGTTTCACACCATCACATCTTTGCACCATCACAGCTGTACCTTGAACCATGCACAAGAGTGAAGACATCGGGGGGAAGGGACCCCCGGCAAACGAGGAACGGATGGGGAGAAACCACCTGATCTTGGTGGTGGATGTAAATTTCATGATATGGTGTGAAGGACTGAAAATTAAGTTCGACAAGAATAACGTAAAAACCTTAGGGCTTCCGGAGTTTCTAAAGTCTACATTTCACTTCGTACGCTTCTATTGCCTAATGAGCAGCGCAGAAAGAATATGTATCATAGCTACATCATTACGAAGTTGTAGAATTCTGTACGAAAATTATGTGTCCTATGCAAAAAACAATTTGACCGAAAGGGATTATTGTGAGGAAGCGTACAACAAGCTAATCGAATTTATAAATGAAAATAAAACAGAAAAAATGATGGAGAGTAATTTGTCATCAGCATTGGCAGTAGCTTTATGCTACAACCACAGAATCGTTAATATGTACGAAAATATGAAAGGCAGAATCTTCCTCCTAGACATCTCGAATCAGTCTTATGTCTACACAAATCAGTACACACAATTAATGAACATAGCATATAATGCCAAAAGGAATAATATCATAATTGATGTTTTCTCCCTTAACTACAAAATACAACTGTTAGAACAAATTTGTAACATTACAAATGGTCTTTATATTGATACCACCATTTTTTTTAATGTAAATTGTACAGATAATATTGAGGATGTCCTCACGCAGACCATGATATTCTGGTTCCTTCCCTCTAACAATACAAGGAAATATTTTTCCAACACATACTTAAATGACGATACGAACATTGCCGTTTGCTCTTGCCATAACAAACAGGTGGACATTGCTTATATTTGCTCCTGTTGTTTGGCTATTTACTGTTCTGAGAAGGATGATAAAACGAATAAGGATAGGATTTCTTGTTTTGTTTGTAAGACTCGGTTTACAAAGGCACTTTTGCGCAACAAGATTGTCTCCGATTTGGACTTTTCCTCTATCTGATGTGAACAGATAAATTCGTGGAGAAGTACACGCATGCCCACTGCTTCCACGAGGGGGTGTGCAATCGTGACATGTCTGCGCAAAAAGCGAATACCCACCAATTTGGTTGCTCCATCACTCTGTTGCTTGCTTCTGCCCCATTTTTCTCTTTTTTTTTTTTTGTACAACTGCTCCACACACCAACGCCAACAATTTTCATAAAAAAAAAAAAAAAAAAAAAAAAATTGCCACATCCGTGCAGTGTGCACATTTGTGTAAAACATAATACAGATTTTTTTTTTAATTATCTTAAAGGA
This sequence comes from Plasmodium knowlesi strain H, assembly GCF_000006355.2. Classification (NCBI taxonomy): domain Eukaryota; phylum Apicomplexa; class Aconoidasida; order Haemosporida; family Plasmodiidae; genus Plasmodium; species Plasmodium knowlesi. The sequence continues at coordinate 831,767 of NC_011912.2, read as the reverse complement.
GTAAAAAATAAAAAAAAAAAAAAAAAAAAAAATGAAATAAATATATTTATTAAGTTATGTTGTATAAGGGGAGGAAAAAGGAAGATAGAAAAATTCGCTGTATACGCACACGTATACGTATGCACGCTTACAAAAAAGCATATATATATACGTAGACATATACAGGCATGAATTTAAATTAGAAGGCAATGGGGGATTGGGATGAGTAACAGAGGAACACAAGTATGGATAACACATGCTTTATTTTGCTTGTAGACATGGACATATACATTAAACTAAAAAAAGCTATCACAAGAGAAGCGAGTTGGTATAAAATGAAAAATTATTAAGGTATGAGAGAAAACATAGGTGCGCAAAATCATTAAAAAAAAAAAAAGAAAAGAAAAAAAAAAAAAAAAAAGGGGGGAGCGCATGCAAATGGGAAAGGGGTGCAGGCGTACCTACATAAATATATATAAACAACCCCTGTACGCTGGTGCGAATGGGCCAAGAAGCAATTGGCTAGTCAGTTCGGCAAATCTGCACGAACATATATGGTATATACATCTGTACATTTGTGCATTTATACAGAGGTATATATTGACACATGCGAATATGCCTTCCCCGCGCAGTGCTCTAACCATATACACGAAAAAGAATGAGACAAATTAATTTCTTTCTTTTTTTTTTTTTTTTTTTTTTTTTCCTTCACTTGATATGCGTCAAATTTATCACATGAATTTTTTACATGCAACCGGTAATTGGTAGATTAGGGGTATAAATATATGCTTCTCATTTCGCTATATTTCTTCTGGGTGTATGTGTGTGAAAAAACAAGTGGCTGCAAAGAATGAACGAAATTGGTATAATCACCAAAGGCACTATATATACACGCGTTACTGGTTCTGCTGGGTGTGCATGAAGGTACACATTGAAAGTGTGCTCCCTGCCGGAGTAAATGTAAAAGTGAATTCGTTGAAAATGCTTATATGCGGTAGGAAGCTGAACCCATGGACCATAAATCCAAACCGCTAAACCTGCTTCATTTATCCGTTTTACTGCATTTATATTGGACTCATCCAGGGAGCTCAAATATGAGAGTCGGCCAAACAGCCAGTTCTCCCAAACGTTCCGACTTCACTCCCAAGTTAAACTTCTCCGTTGAAGGGGAGCACGAGCTTCTTCCCATACCATTTCGCCATGGCAAAGTAGTAGAAAAAGTCAATGTACAGAAGTGTCTGAATAAGGCCCCCTAACCAACCAACAACGTTAACGTATGGTTTATCATCAAAGAAATATCTATAGATCCAATTCAATATATAAAAGGCTCTGTACATACCCATAGTGATAACGTAATGGGAGGTGATATTTTCCACTTCTCTCTGTTTCTCTAACAACACTAATTGGGGGAGAATTGCAACACTTTCAAGCCAAATGGAAAAGGACCACAAAATGTTGTACAGGTTGTATGTCTTGCACGTTAGAAGGCTTAAAACTGCACGGGTGGAAGGAGGAAAAATAAACATTCATTCGTGGGGGGGATGGCAAAAAGTTGGAACGTTTGTAAGACATAAATCACACATGGAAAAAAAAAAAACTATGTGCTTCCACAATTTTGCTTGCATCTATGTTTCGCCTATAGAAGAATAATATTCCTTCCATACCTATACAGGGAGGGATCAAATATTTTTCGCTTTTAAAATTGTCTACTTTCCTGTTGTAAGTTTGCGATATTGGTAACTTAAATCTGATTAGATATATCGTATACGCTATAGTCAGTATGAAGGTTATTTTCATAATTGTGTTGTAGAAACTGACGAACACGAAGAACAGGTCGATGTATCTGTAAGAAGGAAAGGAGGAAGAGGTGATTGTCACTTGGGTACTAGGAGGTATGCGGGTAGAACCATCCTATGGTGATGCTACAATTGCGACTTTCCATACAATGGGGGCAATCGCTCCGTCGCTCCAAACGATCCGGCTGCTTCACCTGCACAAGAAGACTATCAAATACAACTCCTGCATGCGGCATGATATTCCAATACAATTTTTGGACTTCTTCAACTTCATAATAAGTATATACATACTTACAAGGTGTAAAATATCTCCTATCAGTCTGAATATATTCATTTTGTCATTAAATTGTTTTATTAAAAAATGGCTTATTCTTAGGGTTTGGTTCACTTTCTATATGGACAAGTTTGTCAACGTAGTTTGTGTTCTGTCTTGACTGCTTTATGCAATTTTACAACGCTTCATTTAAAAACGCAGCGGGTGCCTAGAAGAAAGTATTATATATAATTTGGCAGGTGTGTACCTATTTGTATGTATCGTGAGTACAGATAATTACACACAGGAAAATAGGAAAAGGGGGGAGTGGTGGAGAGATGGCCCGAACAGAACAGAACCCTTACGCATTCTGTGTTGACATGCTTTTGTGGTCTTGCACTTACCTAAGCTATGATCACTGAATGTGTACTGTCTGCGGGATAAAAAGGCAGATATTCACTCAATTGGCGAGATTTATTTTGTATTTATAGGGGCAAAGAAGGACAAAAGGAAAATGTTCATTTGCACATATGTTTTCATATACACATGCGCACTCCTCTGGGATGCTAGAATTGGTATGAATACAGTCTCTTCGTCTGCACAAGCATGTTTACACGCGCGTGTTACTTCCTCATGCGTGCCTTTTCATATTCACCACAGTGCGCAGGTGGATACAGTTGGTTACAGTTAAAGTATACAGGCCGCTATATGCAAATAGGCTGTGTACAGGATGCGGTAATATGAGAAAGTGTGTTATGAGTGTTATTCATGCATACATAAATTAAATCATTCTTATGGTCGATGCGAAAAAAGGTTGCTACTTTTATGTGGAGGTGGGGTGGGGGGATGAGTCGCACAGGCAAATGTGTTATGTGACGTGTACACTTAACATATATGTTAACGTACAATTATGTAACCTCGTATGATTATCTTTCTTTTTTCAAAAGTGCTTCATGCATACACGTTTGCTAATTCTGTTCGATAGCTCGCGGCAAGGGTGCGACCAACTTAGCGTAAATGAAATCGTAAACTGAAACGTAATTTTACGCGAAAGAATCACGCCAAGGGTATATATGCGTGGCAAAATGTATATATGAAAATTGTAAACAAAAGTTATATATCCAAATTACCAACGCAAAAGTAAAGGAAACCTTGTACAAAGGTAAAATTTACAAACGCATTTTGTTCAGTGCAGCAGGAAATTTTGTTTTAATTCTCAACAAGATGGAAAAAAAAAAAAAAAAAAAAAAAAAAAAAAAAAAATGACAAAAATAAATTGAGAAAAAGGCAATAAAAAGACTACGTGAAATGAGGCGAAATAAAAAAAAAATTGTTATTTTTCGAATATGCCTCTTCTTCTCTTAAAGCCGAAGAAAATTAGCAATGTTTGCCCACCATAGCTTTCGAAGCGTAAACTCACGCACGTGATTATACGTATTATTATATTTTGTGCATATTATAATATACATATTTAAATATATTTATATTGTAGCCTTAATGCGCTTACAAATCCACGCCTAGTGGATTGCCTACGGTACAGTCATAACATGTACATATGCGCAGAGTGACCATTTATGTGTTCTGATTTGCCACTCCTTATCTGTATCTTCTGCTTAAATATGCCACTTGCGCGTGCCTTTCATTCACACGTAAAAAAATATAAATGCGCTCTCTCTCCATGCCGCTGCCGTCACCCCTGCGTATATATTTTTACGCGCCTTATTTAAGAAGGTATATATACATAAATTTTCGAATTTACCATTTTTTTTACGTATATTATTACGTTTTTTTTGCCAAACGGAAAGGAGATAAATTACAATACCGTGTATTTATTTAGAGGTTACGTAGATGTTCCTTTTTTCTTTTAAAACCACGTTGTGAATAAGTCGTGCGTTTAATATATATATATGGAATTATTCCTATTTCAATCAAATTAATTTTTTTTTTTTTTTTTTTTTTTTTTTTTATCTTTTCCCCCGTTCTTCCTGTCTCCTCGCCTTTGATTTATTTGTTCACCCCCTCCTTGTGTATGATTTTACACGCGAAAGGAATACACCTTTCCTATGTTCCTTTAACAGGAAGAAAATGGCACAACGGTTTAATTAACATCTGCAGCGCTTATGTAAAACATACACAACTTGTTGCCGTTCATTTTGGCCACACATTCGTAAGAACAAATTTCAGAAGACGCATACATGTTCATTTCTTTTTTTTTTTTTTTTTTTTTTTTTTTGTTTACATAGCTGATAGGTTAGGTACGCATAGACCATTTTGTCATTTTCCACTTAGTATGACAAAATGGGCCATCAGTAAGCGACGCGAAATGAAGGTACGTCCATGTGGAACATTTAAAAAGTCCATTGGGTGATATTCTCAATTTTTATTTTCACAAAAAAAGTTCTATACACTACTGCTGGTAAAATATACACCCCCCCATTTTTACAATTAACGCATATGCGTTTATCGTGCGGCTCAGGAGGAGTAGTAAAATGGAGGAAAACAATCATCTTTAGACGATTCGCTTCTTGCCACAATGGAACTCCCCTCACTAGTAAACTGATCCATACAAACCTTTTGGATGTTCCGAAGGGCAGTTAAGAAATGGGCACAAACATTTCACATGACAACTCTGCAAGTCATTGGAAATGTTCTTCGTTTCAGCTGCTGGCAGAGCCATCCTGCACAGGGTACCTAAAATCTAAGTAGTAGTGTGGGTATAAAGGGTGAAGGGGCTAAAAACTAGCAGTTCATGAAACAGGCGAGGAGGAGCGGTAAACATGATAAGTTGTGCAGGTCGGAATTGTCAATAGGGTGGTATGGAACAAGTGCGCCTACTAATGGAACAAAATGTTAAAAGAACGTGGGACTGTGTATGTCCCTCTTTGCGTTATGCGCACAGTTAGAGGATGGGGGAATGTACTGCCCCTGATTTAACCGCCACCCACCCGCGCACAGGCAAAAAAAAAAAAAATAAAAAATAAAATAAACGGTTTAAAAGTTTGCTATAAATCTAGTGGGAAAAAAACATTTTGAAGAATGAAATTAACATGGAAAAACTCGCAAAAGATGAACATCCGTGCGGATAAGCCTTTTCATACAATCTTCCAATGAACATGTTAACCAAATGATTTACAAAAAAAAAAAAAAAAAAAAAAAAAAAACGACGGTGTAAGGCACGAAAATATAAAAAAAAAAAATGTAGGCTTTTCTTTTTTTCTCTACTAAGTGAGAAAAAATGTCAAAATAATTAATTAAAAAAAATGCATTTGTTTTTCCGTAAAGGAAGAGAAAAGGAAAGAAGTTTTTTCTCACTACATATTCGCTATAGGCATAACTACCGAGCAACGTTGTAAGAGGACGCATATAGATTTCTCCACTCCCCACCTTCTATTATATTCATAACTCGGGGGAAGCGCACGCGTAAAGAGTAGGGCGACTAATTTGCTCATCAGAGAAGCATACACATAAGTATTTAAGCACGTACGTATTTTTGTGCCCAATCCATATGCCCATAAATATTATGAACAAGCAACATGAACTGGTTTTGGAAAAAAACTCCCGAGGAGAAGAAGGTAAAGTCGGCGTACGATGATTATGTTACTCCCCCGCCCTTTGGAAATTACCTTGCGTCTGCGCCTGAAAAACCCAAGTCGCTAAAAAGTGAAAAACCTGCTGTAACCGAATTCAAGGGGTTTAGCCCTCCCCCCAAGTTTGAATTTAAGGAAGATACCTCCGCGAGTGATAAGTATGATGAGGATTTTTCAAAATATACAAAAAGTAATTTTATCGATTCTTCTCTTTATGATGATAAACAAAATTTATTTGATTTTAATTTGAGCCATCGGACAAGGGCATGTTTGGAGAGCGTAAAAATGGGGGTCAAGATGGGAACCATGGTTGGAGGAATCTTCGGAAGTTTAACAGGTTTATATGCCTCCTTTGCACATAAGAATCTTTTTATTTTCCCCGTTTCAGTCATTGGTGGGGCTGTTAGCTTTGGCTTCTTCCTCGGCTGTGGGATGATCGTTCGTTGTTAGGCAAGTAAGCACATAATATGTGTGTGTGCATATGTGCAATTATTTATGTGCATGCTTGTAGACACCCGAATGAAGCATCCCCACTCCTCTAAAAAACACATAAAATGAGGAATACCCCAAATTGGCAAGACTCCAATGACGCACGTTGTTCCAAATTGTTCCAATCATAACGAAAGTAATAGAGAGAATTTCTATCATATACCACTCCGCGCGCGGGGTAAAATATTCCTTGGTCAGCAAGCTTTTTTTTTTTTTTTTTTTTTTTTAATTTTAAAGAATGCAGACCAAACCGCAATTTTTTTTTTTTTTTTTTTTTTTTTAATTTCATTTTGGCTGTTTGATATGCCTATGTTTGTGCATATGTTTAACGTACACATATATAGTATACACACATATGACCCCTTTTAAAATAACTGTGGAACGAAAAACAGAATTTTCATAAAAAAAAAAAAATTGTTAAGAATTCATCGTTTTTTTTATTTTGTGCGCGTTTTTTTTTTCTTTTTTTTTCTTTTTAAAGGGTACACAAAATGGTGTAAAAAAAAAAAAAAAAAAAAAAAAAAAAAGTATCACCACATGGAGGGAATAACGTAAAAACGATTGCTAAATTCACTGGGGGGAAGCTTCTCAACAAGCGCGTGGACAAACCAGAGGCTACTTCGGAAGGGCGCCATTAAGGAAAACACTTGTTCTGATGGAACTTACTCTTTCACATACTTTTCTGTGTATACTTTAACCAATTCTGCTATTTCCTTTTCTGTTAAATATTTCTGTATCAATTCGCCATCCTTATTTGATAGGTAAGCTAACTCGATTTTTTCGCTCTTGGGTACCTCGCTATCTGTGCTCTTGGCCAGCGTTTTCAAGGCCAACAATAGGCCATCCTGCAGAGTCATGTCCTTCTTCCACTCCTTCGCGGGGAAAGAAATGGGAAAATGGATTACATGAGAAGAGGATGTACACATGAATGCAGGGAAGCAACGATTCGTTAAGAAATTGCACAAGTCTGCGGGTTTACATTCGAATGAAGAGACGCTCACAATACACTCATCCATTACCTGCTTGAGAATGGAACTTGCCGTCAAGTTATTAGTGCCAATGGCTGTAGCAAACCATCCAGAATAGTTCCCACTTGGGTCGGTGTGATACAGTTGGTATCCCTCTTTTACATCATACCCTGCAATTAGAAAACTAACACCATAGGGTCTTAACCCACCATACTGTGTATAACTCTGCTTAATATCACAAATCTGAACAACTAATTGAGACACAGGCTGCACATCATTGTAGTTGTACAAATATCTTTGTGTGTAGAGTCTTGACTGGTTTATTAAGATGTTCGCATCGGCATTTAATCCTGCTACTCCACAAAATATATGCTTGTCAATTTTGTAGATTTTTTCGAAATTATTTGCCTTATCTATTAATTTGGATATGAACACTTTGTCCGCACCCAGAATTACTCCTTCGCTTGTTATTATGCCAATTGTTATGCTCGCATTATTTATTGCCTCTAGGGCATATTCTACTTGGTATAATCTACCCTCTGGGGAGAAGGTCGTCGTCCTGCTGTCATATCTTCTGGCCATTCCTGAGCAAAGATGTTTACGTGTGATGAATGAATTTATGCGCGAAGGGGTGTCCCTCTATCGTTTGGAGTATTGTGATTGGGGAGAGAAGCAACTTGATGTTTTGGCCGCCTCCAAGTTACATTCCCTTCCTTGTATCGTTTTTCAAGGACTGAACAACGAAGTATATGTGTGTGCTAATACACGATTGATTACGCAAGCATAGTCGTAAATGTGCGGAAAAATTATGCGCATGAAATGGTTAATACGAAAAAATAAACCAGAGTAATTTCGATACAGCTTAAGGTGAATGAGAAGAATATGGCTTTCAACTTTTTTCCCTTTCTCTCAAGATATGAGAGAGTAACTCAGTTACGACCTTTAAGTGTGGTGAGGAATTATGATGAAGTGATTGGTACTTAATAAAAAAAAGGAAAAACAAAACCAGCGCTATGGTGGCGATGCTAATTTGTATTATTTCACACTTATTGCACGCTCCATAGGGGGAAGGCGCTTGAAGAATTCTGGCAGAGATGGAGCACGTACAAAATGGCTTCTGTCACATGTGCTATAAAATTACGAATATAATACTATATGCGTTGGGGATATTACCCCCGGGGAGTATCAAAAGGTGGCGGTGCCTGAGAAGCGCAAAGTGGGAATACATCCCTCAAGAAAGGTAAAAACAAGGCACATGGGGCACAGCAGAGGTGCATACCCAAAGGGGGGTGGGGGCTCATTACCCGGCGAACGGCTCTCGACGGGCATCGCCCGGAATGTGCTGTACACTCTTGCGCGCAGTGTCACCACTGATACATGTGCATATGCCGCTTTGCGAAGAGCTTAACAAGAAAAAAAAAAAAAAAAAAAAAGTGCTCTTTAGAATTGGAAAAAGGAAAAATAAATTGGCAGCTTCGAGGAGTAACCTCTTAACATGATGATTTCCCACGTGAGTGACTTCCATGAGTGACTCCCCCCAGTAGCGATTCTCCCAAGTAGCGACCTCTCCGAAGAGCCACTTCCAAAAGTTTAGTTCTTATCCCCACTGGATTCATATATAAACTTAATCTATCATATGAACATTTAGGGACGCACCTGAATTGAATATTCTCAAAATTTCATTCGCACAAAGGGGATCCCCCAGGGTGTAAGAAAATATCGAAGGTGATACACCAACCGACTGTACAAGATATATGCCCCAGGTGGATAGTCCAAGCATACATTCGTCCTGTAAGTACATGAGAGGATGAATATACGCTCAGCTATCATATTCACATGTGCGCATACCATGCGTGCATAACATAAAAACAGTAATTCTTTGAATGCATATATGTATGCGTGTAGTCACGCTTATATGTTTGTAGTGACAATTCTTGCCCCTACCAGATGAACAGAAATTGAACAAAAGAGTGTACGTGAATTTGTTTTATTATATTCGTGCTGAGCATCCTTGTGTGTTCATCTGGTGGCCATCCAGACGAGTGCTTCACTGAGCCTAAATCACTTTACATGTTTGTGCTTTCTTAAATTGTTTCCAAGTCTTGAGCGTAGAGTTAGCAATATTCATACTGTTGCATATATGCATAGTGAAATCCGTTCTGTTTCGCGTGACACTGTGAAGCATCTACAGAATACTGGTGTTGTTCATTCATCACACACTTGCGTGTGCACATATATACGTGCGTACTCTTTTTTTTCTCCTCGTGGCTTAAGTGTGTCGGACACACCACCTGCATCAGACTCTTTTTGCGTATTTTGCACCACTCCACTCGTTTCAACAATAAATATCAAAGTGGACAACGGGAAACTACCCATGTACAAGTAGCACATGTATTTACGTCACGCTTTAAATTTGCATATTCATTTGGAACGGCATTTTATTTTTTTTTTTTCCTTTTTGATATTGTTCGTAGGGGCTCTTGTGCAAGAATTCAAAATAACAATTCAGTTAACGTAGCTCGAAAATAAAAATGAGTTATGATAGAGCCATAACCGTGTTCAGTCCTGATGGACATCTGCTACAAGTAGAACATGCCTTGGAGGCTGTTAAGAAAGGAGGCTGTGCAGTGGCAATAAAAAGTTCCAATTTCGCTGTTTTGGCAGTGGAAAAGAAGAACATTCCCAAATTGCAAAATCCAAGAACAACCGAGAAGTTGATCAAATTGGACGAACACAATTGTTTAGCCTTTGCGGGATTGAATGCCGATGCGAGAGTTTTAGTCAATAAGGTGAACTGGGCACAACGTGCAAAGTTTTTTTTTTTTTTTTTTTTTTTTTTTTTTTCCAGCTAGCCAAAATGTTCGCATTTTTGCACACTTTTTTTACACCATTTTTACAACATTTATACAACATTTTTACTTTTTTTTTTTTTTTTTTTTTTTCCCCCTTCAGACACGACTGGAATGCCAAAGGTACTTTTTAAACATGGACGAACCGGCGCCAGTTGACTACATTGCCAAGTACGTTGCGAAGGTACAGCAAAAGTTTACACATAGAGGAGGTGTGAGACCATTTGGAATAGCAACGTTAATCGCTGGATTTAAGAATAACAAAGAAATATGCATTTACCAAACAGAGCCCAGCGGTATTTATGCATCGTGGAAAGCGCAGGCAATTGGAAAAAACGCAAAAGTTGTGCAGGAATTTCTGGAAAAAAATTACCAAGAAAATATGGAACAGAACGATTGCCTCCTCCTAGCCATGAAGGCCATATTTGAGGTGAGCACAGCGAACATGAGTATGTTGGTCCGGTCAAGAAAGAAAAGGAAGAATTTTTTTTTTTTTTTTTCTTACGAATGGAGAGATCCATGATTAATTAATTGTCATGTTGATACTCTGCCCAATGCTACATTCTTCTGTTAATCTCTCGCGCTTTTTATTTCTAAATAGGTCGTTGAATTGAGCAGCAAAAATATAGAAGTCGCCCTGCTGACGGAGAAGGAGTTAAGATTCATCGATGAACAGCAAATAAACGCACTGGTAAGTTTGCAGAGTGGCTGTATCGGACCCCAAGAATATGCCAAGAAGTGTGCCCAAAAATGTGCACAAGGGAATGTATAGCATATAGGATTGCCATAAAAAAAAAAATATATATATGTGCCCTGCGCTATCGTTAACTTACCTATCCCATTTTTCCTTCACATCCCTTGTACGTACACGGCGAAAGGAGGAGCAGCAAATATTGCCCCAATTATACATTCTTTCCATTTCCTCCTTTTTGTCTTTTTCAGGTTGAAGTAATCGACAACGAGCGAACGAAGAAGAATTCACAGAATGAATAAGCTGGGCAAGGACTTCTCATTTTTTTATGTTTCGTACAAGTGTACACAGGGGATATCCACGTGTACTTCCATGTGCACATATATGTTACACGTACATATGTAGATATGCACACATATACTTGTGCCTACACACATTCATGTGTTTGTGCGTGGAGAGATTTTTTTTTTTTTTTTTAACCTAGGGATATTTGAAGGATGTTGTGCGTAACGCTCGTTTGGTCTGCATCCTCAATTTTTAAATTGAAGAACTGTGAAAAAATGAAGTGGAACTTTTTAATTAACTTATAAATATATTTTTATTTCGACACGCGTGTGCAAACGAGGTAGTTTTTCCCCTCCCTCCGTCTGTCTGTCCACTGGGCTCACGAGCGGCTAATTAAAAAGAAAGCTGTAAACGCGCAATATATATATTCTTCTCGCAAAATGGTGTATAGACCAGGTGTCCACCAAATGGGTTATGCACAGGTTTTCCCTGCTTAATTTGAAAATGAAAACTCGAAAAAAATGCGAGTGGCAAAACTGCCTCATCCGTTCCGCGAAACGTAGGGGTTAAACGTAAATATTGAGTTCACACATGACACAGTGGAGAGTCAAATGGACATCCAAAAGGGGGAGAAATAAATAGGACGCTCACTGAAGGGAGGTAGGAAAAAAAAAAAATTTACAACATTTTTAATATGTTAGTCAAGGAACCGTGTGTACATAAAAACCTTGAATGGTCTTTTTATAAATGAATAAAAATGGGATTGCCTTATATGATTGTGTTGAACATGTGCCTGACTTACATGTCAAATATTATAAGGGGATAAATAAATATATATATATATAAAGCGTTTGATGTACCTTCCTGAATACCCAAGGAGGATCCATTTACCGCGTTATGAAGGATTCGTTGTTGCCCCTGTTGTGAAGAAGGGCTAAATTACCAATATAGTCAGTTAGCACAGTATCCCTCTTTCTATTCCACCAAACAAGGCATTTTTCCATTCCAACAGTTGGTAGGTATGCATTTTCAAAGATTACCATAGGCCGCGGAACATTTTTTGAGAAATCAGAAATGGGAACCAAATGAACAGGGCTCCAATAGAGTAGCGTGTTGGGACACCAAAGGAATAGTCTACATATTTTTTTCAACCACGAAAAAAATAAAAAAATTGCAAAGTGAAAAAATAGAAAAAAAGTAAGAATAAACAGAGCACTGCAAACAAAAAAAAAAAAAAAAAAAAAAAAAAAAAGAGGGAACCCTCTACATATACCTGACTGTGTGTCTTCCTCCCGCTACTTCAATATTACCACAGCTCCGTTATTAGTTTATTCCCTTTTTTGTGCCATTCACAACATGGTGTTGCACATAGTGACTGCCTCAAATTTTATTAATGAAAAAAAAAAAAAATGCACAAATAGGGCAATAAGGGATGAACGGCCTCGTCCATTATGAAGAAAAATTAACCGCATTATAATTCACATTTTAACTGAAACAAAAGGGGATACCACTTCACAAGTCTGAGTCATCATTTTTACAGTTAATAGTTATGTCATTACTCATACCTGTGGTGTCCTCAAAGTGTTCATTTGCCTTTAAATCATTTATAATTTTATTCTGGAAAAGGATGATTTCTTCATTTTTTTTTATTTTCTCGTCCTGCATTTTGATGTAGTCCATACAGACATAGTACACATTTAACAGATTGTTGAGGAATATATTGTTTTGATACTCCAGCCTCTTTATATGCTCCAGTAGTAGTTCCTTTTCGGCATTTTCTTCCTTGTTCAATTTTTCGAAATTCATATTCCCGGTATTATTGTCATGGGGGGGGTTCTCCCCATCCCTTGTATTTCCACTTGGACCATGTTTGGTTTTCCTGTTGTCATCTTTGGTGCTATCCCTGATGCCATTACAGGAAGCACGCCCCTCAGGAACAGTCTCCGTGTGGATTCCTCGAATTCCCGCGTGAAGATCCAAGTGAATATCGAAATGAATATTCTTTAACGAATTTTCCAGGAAATCCTTCCTGAGTACATCCCTGTGTGTGCCATGCTGGGGATTGTTTTTGATGGGAATTTTCTCACTGACGGTTGGCTGATCATCAAAAGTGATCAAATTGGAGAAACAGCTAGCGTCATTTTCAATGTCTGTTTTTTCTTGAAATTTTGTTGACTCCCTATTCAGATGGCATTCCCTTTTCTCCAATAATTTTTTCCGTTCTCCATATTTCTTATGTGGAACAAGTGTATCACTTTTGGCGTTGTTTCTTCTTGTGTCAGTAGTGATTCTCCAATTGAACGTTTCGTTTTTCACCTTTTGGTTATTCTTTTTTTTTTCTCCACTGAACTTTTCACCTGTAACAGTTCTGCAGTTTAAAATTGGATTTTTCCCCGCCCTATTCACCTCTGTGGTAATTCCAGCAATACCAATTTTGTTATCCTTTATGTTTTTGCTTAGTACGTGATGAGTGTTACCTTTTCTGGGTCCTTTCTGGTTGGATGCCTTTTGCAGTGTGTTTAAATTTTCAGGATTGTTGTAACTGTTATTATTGACAGAAGTACTTTCCCAGAAATGTTGTCTGTGATTTATATTTTTCATTTTATGGCATTGTAACTGTACGGATGGAGTGTATAATGTGGTATGTTTTTTTTTCACTTTATTCTGTTCCCATTTTTACTCATTCTATTTCTTCCTTAGGCTCCTTTATTTGTGCTTGTGTTATTTTCTTCACCTCTCAGTGAATCTCATTTTTTTTTTTTTTTTTTTTTTTTTTTTTCCTGCCTTGCTTAACGATTCATGAATTTTTTGCGCCCCTAAATTGTGCGTTGCCTTTTTGCTCATTTGCAAGGTGTTCCCATGTTGTGTTCACCTCGCCCCGCGTCACAAACCGCAAGGAACGCAAAATTGCTCAGAGTCACACGAAGCGAGATGAAAATTTTCCTAAACGAGGAAATAGTTGAATTCACCGGAAATAAAAAAAAAAAAAATAAAATAAAATAATAAAATAACGATTTTTTGTGTGTCAAAATTGCCAATGTTTATTTAGCACAAGTATTACTCAAGTTGGTGCTAGGACAACGAAAAGGATCTTCTTTGAGATTGCATCAACTGGAAGAGATGCTATCTTAACGAAGCGCTCGTTCACAGAAGCTATACATGTATGTCGTGCTCTACTCTGCACATGTATAGGAATAAATAAGTACACACATGCGAGAATGTAAACATATTGAGGAGCCACTGTTCACATGTGAATAACTCACCTCGAGGCGAAATCATTTTTAAAGGAACACAGCTAAAAGAACACCCACCCTAAGTCCCCAATGGTTTGACAAAATTTTCCACCATTGAGTTAAATACAAACTTTTGCTCCATCTGCATATAACACGCAGACATAGTTTAACATGCTACGTAGGAGTTGTTCAAATGATTTTCAACGCATTGGCAAGCAACGTACGATTGGAAAAAAGGAAATACGAAACAAATTACGTCTAGGTGGCAGGGACGCTGAACCAGGCTACCCTAATTCCACTTCATAGCAATCAATATATGTATAAAAAAAAAAAAAAAAAAAAAAAAAAAAAAAAAAAAAATTACTATCATTATAACCTTTTTTTTTTTTTGCCCGCTAATCGGTGCCCAGCTTGGGCGACGAGATCACGCGCCGTCTTTGAGTAAATACATACACACAAAAAAAGACGAAAATTAAAAAGGAGGTAGACAAAATCCCCGACGCTTTTGCCAGGAGTGAAATAAAATGGAAATACTTAGCTTGATTGTAGGGAAATAAAAACAAATGAAAATTTCTACGCATGAGGAAAAACGCGTAATGAATACACTGCGAAATGGTGGTGGAGGTAATGTTGTGCGATAAGAAATAAACCCCCTTTAACAATTTCTGTACAGGACTAGTACACGCAGCTGTCGTAAAAATTACCATGAACTCCAAAATTACATTCATCATTTGGTTGTACTTACCCCTGTGGATATTGAAAACATTTTGATATTTCAAATTTTCGCTCGTGGCTAAATGAATACAGTCATTATTGTAGCCGTCTAGGAAGTTGTTATTTATGTATCTCTGCACAATGTGTAACAGATCTTGCAACAAACCCCCAATAGTTCTCTTCCCATTTTTCGTTATGTCATTTTTTAGTGCCCCTGCGCCACTGTATATAATGCTAATCGCGTTTGCATTGTGAATCCAAGTCTGGCGATACAAGAGTTCATCATACGCATTTTTAAAAAGGTAAAAGGGGAACTTGTTTTCCTGCTCTAGCTTTATATCCATGGTGAGTAGTTGCATGTGTAGTACGTACTTTGCTAGGAAGCTCTGGAATACGTTCGTTCGGTCCAGGCAATCAATGCAGTTGACTCGAAAAACGCCCTTTTGGAAAGTATCCACTTTTGCTGATGACCAGGAGGTGAAGCGTGAAGAACTGGCAGTAGTGGAAGAAAAATCATCCCTGCAAATATTATCGTGAACTTCATCGCCGTGCTCCAAATTGTACCTAACTCCGCTCGGAAACGAAACGGAAAAAAAGGAAAAATCGTTCAAGTCCTCAATCACCGTTTTCAGCGATGTGTGCAAATTTTGATAATTCAATTTTTTAAACTCGCTATGGAAATCAAACCAGGTGTAGTTGTGCTCTACGCTACACTCCTTCAAGCATGCCCCATAACACTGTCCTAGATACTTCTCGCCAAATTTTTTATTATTCAAATTTGTGATGGAAATCTTTCCATACGTGTTCTTCAATTTCTCCATATGTAAATTTAACGTTTTCGCATTTTTCTGCATGTCTTGGCAGACTTGTATTCTGGGCCTTATACTTAGCGTTGGCTGTTGTTTCCAGAGGACAGGGATGGATCCCCTGACAATAACATAACTAAAAATCTTTGTCCTATGGGGATCTTTACATACTAAAATTTGTTCTGTTTCGACAAAATTGGCTACATCTCCCTTGTCATTTCCGCCTCTACACCAAAACCTTACCCCACTTCTGTTTTTATTTTTCCTCGATATCAAATACAATGTTAGTTTTCCATTAGGAACATGAAACACATTTGATTTGATGTAGCCATGTATTAGGAACACCACGAATTCAAATGCATCTATGGGAATAAACTGGTGTAGCAATTTCCAGTTCCATGTATACTCGTGATTAATTTCCTTGAATTGAAGCTTGTGGAAAATGGGTTCCGTTTTCCCCTGATATTTACAGTCACCCGCATAAACTTCTGGTCCACCACCTACCGTCGGGGATGATGATTTTCCTCTCTTCTTCTCCTTTTCAGATTCAGTTATGTAATGCCTCTGCAGAGACGCCGTTAAATTATAGTGATAGGAGAAGTAAAAGGGGCCCTTATTAAAGGCATGCCAAAAATACTCTATCGTCTTTAATGTATCTTTTTTCAATGTGCAATTCTTAAGTTTGTGGATGTACGTTTCGCTATTATTGCGGAATTCGGTATTTTTGACAGTGGGGCTCTGAAAAAGGGAATTACTCCATTGGAATATGTTGTCAAAATGATTTTGCGTATTTATCTTTTTGTTACAGAAGAATTTTTTACCTTCCTTCCTGTGGTTACTATTTAGGGGTGTTAAAACGGCGTTGCTCCCGAGGCAGCATATTTCATACTGATAATTGTGATAGCTAGCTGTCTTATCCTTACTTTCCTCTTCATCGTTCAGCTGGATAAAGGAAATTTTCTTTACTCTATATATAGCTCGATTGAACAAATAAGAAACGATTTCTGCATCGGAAACTATGACTAGGAAATTGGTATGGTCCGCTTTAAGTATTCCTAAGCAACCAAAAAAGGGAAACTTTTTTTTGTTCTCATTTTCTGTACAGCTATTCTCATTACTGCTTGTAATTTTTTGCTTCTCCTTGACTATTTGTACATCTTCATCATGGCTAATTTTTAAAATATTCCGCACATGATTTTCTTCGTTCACTATGCTTAAATAATTCCCATGCGACTCTAAATAGTACTTTTGAGTCGGCAGAACAGAACCATTTGCCATTTTTAATTTGTTTACGTTTTTGCTAAAATGTTGGAAGTTTCCCTCCCTTGAAGTTATCAGTTCAGAGTTCTAAATCGGCTTACCTCTTTTATTTATTTATATTTTTTTTTTCTATTTTTCGGCAAAGAGGTAAGAATATTAACATGTGGATAGGTGTGCCCGGGTCGTATGCATGTTTCTATATGCTGTAGAAAACGTGGTGAAGGGGGCAGTTGCGCACATTGCATACGTGCTTATCAGTTACATATTTGTACACTTGTTCGCACTATTACTCAATCTATACTTTCTTTCAGTTGCCCGAAAATGGTTTTTAACACTCAGTGACAGCGTGGGCGTGCACGCATGTACATAAGAAAAGTTTGTTACCGTGCTCTTTTAACTTGACTTCACATCATTTTCACTGTTATTGTTATTGTCCTTTTTTTTTTTTTTTTTTTTTTTTTCCCCCACGAATATACACGTATTGCGAACAATTTATAGTTTGACAAATTCAGCATGTAGGAAAAAAACATAAACGAACGCTAAAGGAAAATGCTCTGGGACGTATGCTCCGCATAGTTGATTCTTCCTATTTGATGTGTGCACAGTTGCGTCACTTTAGTTGTGTCAAAAGCGCGCACAAATAATTGCATCGTATGTATTTACACGCGTATGCGTTTTCTTTGCATCCTCACACCCCGCGTACAGAAAGTGCCTCGCGTTTGCAGAAATGTATGCACGTTTGTACTTGTATATATGCACATGTGCGAATTTGCCTAGGTGTCCCCCTTGTTGGCGGTTTAAAAACATACACCATTTTTTTGCAGTTGCCAGGTTTCACTACAACTACACCTCGAATTGAGGAAATATGTTCGAATGTGCGTTCACCATAAAATGGAGAATAAAAGGGAAGGAAGCTAGCTTTTTCCTTTTCCTTTTTTTCTTTTTTTTGCAACCACATTGTTCTACTTTTATCGTATGAACAAAGTCATAACTTTTTTAACCAATTTGTACTTATTATTTTTTTTTTTTTTTTTTTACCAATTTTGGCTATTTTGGCAAAAAAAAAAAAAAAAAAAAAAATGTTATAATATATGACTGTGCATAGTTTTATGAAATAAAGTTACACAACAAGCCAAAAAGGAAACAAATTTTTTTTTTTTCTTTTCATCACACATAAAAAGTGTGCAAACAGAGGGGGGGGTAAATGGGTTTCAAATGGTTTAAACATTTTTACGTAAAATTATCTACAAGTTTGCGCCGCCTTAGAAGATGACGAAGGGGCCCTATAGACATATATAAAGTAACGTTTCTCAATTTTTCTGCTTAAATTTGAAAGGCCTCGATTTGGAGTATTTGCGTCTTGATATATTTTTTTTCTTCTTTTCTACCCGCTTCTTCGCCTTCTTATCCTTTTTGAGCCTCTTGTCGACATACTTAACCATTGTCCTACCTCCCTTTTTGTTTTTCTTCTTCGACACCTTGGAGCCTTTTCCGGTACAAACAACGTATGATTTTTCTCGTTTTTTTTCTAAAGAGGAAAGGTTGGGAAAGCAAAATTGTGTAAAAATTGAATCGTAACGGTGTAAACGTGTAGATATGCGCCCGTACAGCCCATATGTGGGTAAGGTCGCACACGTGTAACAGTTGCGCTAAAAACGTATACAGACAGACGTGTATAGACCTGCACGGAGAATAACTGCACACATCTGGTCATCCTTCGGACGCCGAGAGGGGGACTTACCTGATTTGTTCTTCTTCAATATATTTGTAATGGCCTTGTGCTTAAGGAAGGGGTCTTCCTCTTCCTTTTCAATTTTTCCGATTTTTGCTTCAAGTTTTTTCATTTTCGCAATTTCTCTCTTCTTGTTTCGCATCTTTGCTTCGATCACCTTCTTAATTGGCATTTTCGTAATTTTGTTAATACTGCTCTTGTATTGATTTAGGATGGATTTGTCGATTGGGATAACTGGCCTTCTAAATTTCTTTTCTTCTTCCACAAACCATTCGGGCAACATGTCTTCATCATCCAAATAAGAATGCCTATTGAATGAATCGTCTATCAGATCCATTCTACTTTTTTTATGAATTAATTTTTCTCCGATGCATTTTATGAATGCCAATTCATCTTCGTCCTTAATTAAGTTGGAAAAATATGCACCTACATTGCTTTGTCCATCTTCATCCGTTTTTACAATTGAGAAGGTGGTGTTCTTCATCTTTACTTCGTTGTTCCCATACTTTTCTCTTAATTGTTTGTTTCTCTCCTTTCTAGCTAGCTTGTTTGGCAGTGGGATCTTGGGCAATTGGCGCTCATCCACTTCGTTGAACTTTTCTTCGTCACCTGTCTCATCAACTGTGTCAGCATCCATATCGTCATCATCGCCGTCGTTGTCATCTTCATCTTCATCGCCACCTTTAGGGGTTCCGGAACCTTTGGGGCCCTCCTGCACAATGCCACTATCATTTAATTCACCGTCCATCTCATTAAATATTGTGGAAAATATCTTTTGGTCAAAAAAGCGATTTACATTGGATTTTTCTTCTTCCCTTTTAACATCCTTTCTTAAGCGAATTATCTTGTCTACCATTTTGTGTATGTGTTCATTTTGCTTAAGAGCCTCTGCGTAAGCATTTTTTTCATCGTTCTTCATTTCGCCCTTGCCGCGTTTTCCGGGGTGAGGGCATCCCTTAGAAGTGTCGCTTCCTTCATCAGTCGCACCTTCTTCTTCATCATCGTCGTCGTCATCCGTGTCATCCTCGTCATCACTGAGGTACTCATGCAATTTCCTCTTCATCATTAATTCTTCATTTTTCAACTCCATGATTTTCTGGATTTTCATCAACTCTTCATTCTTGTAATCCATTGCTCTTTTTCTCCTGGTCAATTTCTCGTTGCTTTTCTCTTCGTTCATTTTCTTTTCCTTCATTTTTTGCTTTTCATAATCCAAATTGACAAGGTATTCTATTCGGTCCATTGGGGATTCATTTATATCGTTCAACTCTTCATTGTCCTCCTTCTCGCTGGACGAATCATTTTCTTGGTTAATTTCCAACCTGTCGTTATTTTTACTTCCACTTAGTACGTTCAGGTGATCCTCGAAAGACTGCTTATCCAGCAACTTTAACATATTTTTGTTGAAATGAATTTCATTTTCGTCATAATCTGGCTTGAAAGATTTATTCATTTTTCTTTTCTCTAATTCTTTTTTCAATTTTTTTTCCTTTTTTTTTTGTTCCTTTTTATTTTTTTTTTCCATTTGGGTGGAGAATTCGTTTATTTCGTCTTTTTCCGAGTCGGCATCGGAGGAACCACTCAGTTCGTCATCCTGGAGCGAAGCTTTTGTGGTGCTCGTTTGTGTTTCCTTAATGGGTGTGTCTTCCTTCACGGGTGCCAACTCCTGACTGGTTTTCTCTTCTGCGTCTACGGCTTGGCTCGATTGGGCTTCTGCGTCCACACTTGCGATGCCCTTCTTAACTTTGTACCTCCACTTGATGAGTTGAAACAAGTCTGACTTGCCCAGAACCTTAAGATCCTTACAGAGCTGCAGAATTTCCTGCGTGGTGCTGGGGTTTTTATAAATGGCAGTATAAGTATTCCTAACCAAAGGATCTTCCGAAGTGAGGTAGTCCCTATCGAAGGTGAATTTGTTTGTCTTGATGAGTAAATCAACATAATTATCACTATGGATAAAGTTGCATATATCTGTGACACGATAATCATCCCCGACTTCATATCCCTGTCTATTTTTCTTTTTCTTTTCTTTTAAAATGGTTGACAATCCCTTTTTTTTTTTGTTTTTTTTTTGGTTTTCCTTCTCATTATCACTAGAATCGGTAAAAAGGTCGTTGTCACTCGCATCGTTTGTGACTATCTTATTGGAATCCTGTTTAAACTGTTCACTAAAAACGTAGTTATAATCAAACAACTTCTTATCCACCTTAGTGCTTAAAAAATTCAAACCGACTAGATAAATTTCGGAGGATATTTCTCTACTACTTCTTGGTTTTATATGTTTGACTTGGCCAAACAATTTCTCCATAACCCATATTAGGGACACGTATTCTTCATTTCGAAAAACTTTGGTAATAAAGATCCCTTTTTTCTTTAGAAAAAGGTTGGCTATTTTAATACTATTAAGGACAAGCACATTTTGATTAAAGCTGTCATATGAATATGTTGTTCCTACATTGGGGGCTCCATCATTTAGGATAACATCAGCCTTTTCGTTTTTAATTATATTTTTTATCTGTTTAACACAGGCACTTGTAGTTATATCACATTTCAACGTAATGACATTATTATCTATTTTTCTGATGGGCACTAAATCTACTCCTATAATGGTACTGCTCCTTTTCATATTTTTATATGCCACTTGCAACCATCCTCCCGGTGCTGCACACAAATCTATTAGTATATTCGCATCTTTAAAAATGTTGTACTTTTGGGCTATTTGAATTAGCTTAAATGCCGATCTCGCTCTGTACCCGGCCGACTTGGCTAATTTGTAGTACTTGTCAATTCTCTCCTTCCCGACTTTCTTTTTCTTTCCCATTTTTTCGTTGCTCGGCTTTTCTGGGTTCGTTCACGCCTGTGGCAGTTCTTCGCGCTAACCCCGCTATATGGCAATGCAGATATATATTCACGAATTGAACGGGGATGTTGTTGGGATAGTTGGGAAAATATCCTTCTTCTTTTGTGCTTCCGTCGCGAAGTAAAATTTTTTTCTCCCCCTCAAGCGAAAATCCTATTCGGCTAACAAACCTTTAAAAAAGGTCACTAAGGAGAACTATTTTACCAGCTCTTTTTTTCTGTATGGATTTGGGGGGAATAAGTGTCATTCAGAAGGCAGCCACATGTTTGTATCACCGAGCTAGTTTGATCCACGTTTACAGGTATATTATCCCTATTAAGGGGAAAAATAACATAGCCTTCTTTTCCTGCAAAACAAAGCATATACCAACTCGAAGTTGCGACCATTTATGGAAAACGTATGCACTTTTTTTTTTTTTTTTTTATTGAAAAAATTTAGGCAGGGGAAAAGATATATTTGTTGCTGCAGAAAAAAAATAACGTCTTCATTTTTAGAAATATGTGGTGTTAATTTATAGAGCATAAAGTATTTTTTTTTTTTTTTTTTTTTTTTTTTTTTTCCGTTTTGGCTACCAGGCAGCGCATTTTCGTAGTAGATATTATTATATGCTCATTTTATTTGCTGCCTCCAAAAATGACGTAAAATAATTCTGTTGCTCCGAAAAATTTCGCGCAGCTGTCGTCAGATATGTTTACGCCTCGTTCTGCTCAGCATACTTTTTTTCCCCTCCCCCCACAATGTGACGCCTTTTTTTTTTTTTTTTTTTTTTTTTTTTTTTTTGGTATTATTACCTTTTGGCTAACTGTGCCCAATTTTTCGTCATCCTTCTGCGCCCTTGGGGACACTATTTTTTTGTGTCAGCTTTTTCGCCTTGTCTCTTATATACTGATTAATTTTGAATCCCATATGTTCCCCTCCTTTTCAACGTTTCCCCATTTGTATGGTATTATATAAGGAGGGGAATTTTTTTTTTTTTTTATCAATTCTGAAGTTAGCCACCGAACTTAACAGCGTAAATAATGTGGAAAATTGTGCCTTTCAAATATACAAAGGAAACCCGTTTGGGGAACATTCAAAAAAAAAAAAAAAAAGTATGCATACTAAAGTGAAAATACATCAGTGACGCATGTGTCTCCGTTGTTTTTCCCCCCATAGTTGGACTAATTTTGCAGCGTTGTCCGAATATAACTTTTATTTTAAAATGGGGATAGTGGAGGCACCTCTACAGGGGATGTTATTCCGATTTTTTCTGTATGTTAGCGAAAAGCTGCAAAAATTGAGATCTCTTGGGGCAACCTTCCCCTATATATGCATAATCACGTGGATTGATAGAAAACAATGGACACGAAGCCATAAATTCTGAAAATCTTTCCCGTTCGTATTTTTCACGGGGGGGGGTTATTTTTCTTAAATTTAAAAAGAAAAAAAAAGACATTCGTTGTGACTGCCAAATGGAGATTTTCGTTTGTTTGCTAAAATGTATACACAAATTTTTGCTTCTTTGGAATGAGGGAGAAAGGAGTGAAATACCTCCATTAAATTTTCATCCGGTAGGTACATGACCCATAAATATTGTGCCAGCAATGTGATGAGCATAAACTGCGCAGAAACTTCAAACCGGGTAAAATACCGTAGAGATCAAAAAGTTGGGAGAAAAAGATGCACGCATGGGTAAATCTATCTAAGAGCACATATGCGTATGCGTAGGCACGTTATCATGCACACTTACAGACGCATACATACAGATGCACTGCAGCTTGAAGCTTGTACAATTGCGTGTGATAAAAAAAAAAAAAAAAAAAGGAACAACAGGGGATTATTGGTGCAACTTCAAAAAGGAAAAACGGTAGACCAAAAAAGATTACTAAAATGGGCAGCTAAGATGGGGCAAATAATGAGAGAAAATAAAAGGCGCTAATTGTGCAATGCAGTTATCATCGATCATAAAAACAAAAACAATTTAAAAAATGTAAAAATAAAAAGTAACAAAATATTCCTCGGAACTGCTTAAGTCAGTTGAATATCCCCGATGGACACAATTGCCACGATTAATCCGTACAGCCCTAAAAAAGAAAAATAAAATGAAATAACATATTTTTGGTGAACATTAAAATATGCACACAACAATATTGTCAAAACAACAGTCATATTCTCTCATTTGATTATGCGAAAGACGAAACGAACCTATAACGCTAGCGCATATTTCAATCATCAGCATTCGAACGAACAGATCCGAATTGTGTGCATCTCCCAAGGCACATGAGCTGCCCGTTATTCCTACGGAAACGCTGCACAAAAAAAAAAAAAAAAAAAAAAAAAAAAAAAGTAAATAAGCGTAGAGGTGAACGCACGCAGTAACTTAAACGGCTAATTATATGTACCACGATTATATGTTACACCATAAGTGGTATATATAGGAGAGATTCACAAAGCCGCACCTATAGGTGCCCCCTCTGTGCGTTAAGGAAAACACAGTTTATTCTATCTCTCGAATTAGCTCAATTTAATGCTATAGTGCATTCGTTTTTTTTTTTTTTTTTTTTTTTTTGCCTTCCTGTTGTAGAGCTATTTTGTAGCTTCCCCCCTTTTTTCTGTTTGCTTACCCAGAAACGAGGTTGGATAGACCCGCCGTTAGACCACTTGCAAACAGGGCCCATCCCCCTCTGATAGTGTTCATAATAAGTGCATCCGTCTTGGTTGTTAGCACCAGTGGGGCGTGCACTTCCTTGTTGAGTCCGCTAAACTTAATTTGAAGAAAAACTGCGGTGATGACTCCATACATGCCTGCGCAGGATGTGGGAAGAGGTGCACGGTGGACAGCGCCTTAATGTATCGCCTTAAAAGTAGTCACTGCGCTATTCAATCGACAGTTCAATCGACTGTTCGTCCGGGTGGCCTCCCATGCAACGCCGCGTTCCTTACCTAGTGCTTCACAAAATATAATGGAAATCAAATTTTTCGAAATGATACGTGGGGACTTCACTGAGGCTCCTACAATGCTCGTCCCGCATACGAATATTCCCCTGCGGTTGAATGAAAGGGTGAAGAAAACGGGATTAATGGATTGGGCACGCGTTGTGGCTGCCATATAGAAGTTCACTTGGCACGTTTCCACATGAGGAACAGAATGGCCTAGCCATGGCAATGACGACAGTAGCACCAATTGCGTTAGCCCCTCCGCGTAATGATGCAATATATGATGGCGCTACTTGAGGTATTTCATTTTATTTTCTTTTTATGTAGCTTTTTCTAATTTGTGTGTACCATGCTGCGCCAATGATGGAGAGGAATAGGGCCATTGCAATGCCCAGCATAGCCCAGTTGTAGGGCGAAATGGACCGAATGATTTCAAACCACGAGTTATACATATTTGAAAGGTCTTCTTAATTGGGGTTGTTTTGTTTTCACTTGAGATTACATTAACTGCGAAGGTGGGTATACGAATTATTTATTTTTTTTTTATCTTTTCAGGCTAACAAATGGGACGACACAAATGTCCATAACCAAATGAGCCTAATTTCCTCTTTGGGTATGACAGATTTTGAATATTTCCTTTTTGCGCAGAAATGCGTTCCACGTTTAGGTGATCTGTAAATATATATATGTAAAAGGCGTCCTTGGATGGGTTACCCTCGCTTTATGCCGTGTAAAGCCTGCTCCTCTGTTTTAAGATTTCTACCAAATAATACTGCTTTACTACTTCAAAGTGTCACACCATGCGCACAGCTACATGTACGAGTATACGTTTTTTTTTGCTTCTGTTTTTATAAACACTTGTATGGCATATCTGTGTACGTATGTTGTGCGGCTCGAGGGGGGATATGCATCGTTTGAAAGTAACAGTAGCCAATGCGCTTTCCTTTTTTCTCTTCCGCTTATTTGTAGCACTTTTCTTCCCATGTGCTTTTCATCAATCCATGCATGACATATTAAGCGAAAGTTTTATGAGTATATTCGTATTCGCAAAGAAGTGTAATTTTTTTTTTCCTTTTTTTTTTTTTTTTTTTTTTTTAATCCCAACTTGCGAAAAATTTTTGAGTCAAAAAGGGGAAAAAAAAAAAAAAAAAAAAAAGGGAATTTGGAAAGGTATGCATTTTTACAAACGTGAAACATTTCACTTAACTTATCGCTCCTTCGACTTTTTTTCTTTTCTTTTCTTTTTTTTTTCTTATGTTTGTTTTTTAATTTGCTTCTCTCCTTGTCAATCTGTGGGATAAAATTTGATCACACGGAGAATGAGCGAGTTCGTTGTTGCGTTTTGACGCGCGGCAGTTGCTTTGCTGAAAAATAGCAGCAAAAAATTGCCACAAAATTGTTGTCAAACTGCTGCCGTAACTGCTGCCACTTTTCGTCCCTCCCCTCCCCCCCCCCCCCAGTTCCTTTCTCCCCTTTTATCAGACCATATGCTGAGCGAACATTTGTTTTTTCCGGAGGAAACAGACGGACTGTTCTTCCAAGGGGGAAGACAAATGGCAAGCAAAAGTGATGCGCCTGAGGGGGAGGATTATGGTGTACACATAAATATGGACAGCAGAAGGAATGCTCTTGTGATCATATGCAAATGCACCAATGCGCTAATTCGCGAATGAGTGTATGCGCTGTGCACTTGGAGGGAAAAATTGCGGAAAGATGAAGCCAACTTCCACGTGGAAAAAGCAACCAAATGAAAAGCGTATCCGTAGTTGCTTAAAAGAGAGAAAAAGAAAAGAACTTTATTTGTTGCTATGCCAAGTGTGGCTGCTGCGAAGGACGAAATGTAACCTAGGTGCACGTCTATATGTATACATCCATGCGTACCCAATGTGTGTTATTGTGTGAAAAACGGATGATGGACAAAAGGCTGAAAGGGGGAAAATGGAACAAATACTCATTCGTAGGTCTCTCAAGAGTGTGCTCTTCTTAGCCCATTTTCAAAAAAAAAAAAATAAAAAGGAAAGGAAAAGGAAATGGGCAAAACGATGTGCACAACACATAAGATGACCCAATGTCCTCCTTTCTCTAAAGAGAACGGAAACATTTTGCTAACCGTTTGAAGCCCCCATAAGCAGCAACTTCTATGCTCAGTTCACGAATAAGCCAAAAGAAACAAATGTTTCAGAAAAAAGAAATTGTAATGACACACATTATCCGGTCAGGTTTTCCCCGATGAGATAAATGTTGACTTATAAAAACAGCTACGCATATTGTGTGGATCGTTTTTTTTTTTTTTTTTTTTTAAAAAAAAGAAAGCAAATTGTAAACCAACTTTTCTTTTGTGTGTGCATAATTATGTGGGACCTCCGAGTGTGTACATCACAACAACACCATTTAAGGTTCTTGATTCGTTTATTTTCATTTCGGTTTCCACAAAGTGTATCATTTGAGGGGTGGAGCGGCTTAACTAAATAACCCATTAAAGCCGAAAAACAGGAGAGCGATTATCTCCCCTGTGTCATTCTTATAGGGAGATACGGTAAAGGAATCCGTTTAAATGTACCACGTTGTGACCCACCATTTTGTGAAGGCATACAAAATGAGATATCACATAAGAGGGGGAAAAAAAAAAAAACACTCCTTGCATAAATCCATATAAAATATAAAAACAGAAAAAAAATAATTACTTAAAAATTCATGTCTCGAATAGAATTCTCATTGCTTCGCTTTCATCAGGAAAAGAACACCCTTCTTTGTCTGATGTGTAACTCTACATGTTTTTTCCCCCATCGTATGGATACCATCTAATGAACATTTCGCATGTATCATTTTGCGTTAATCCTAAATATGAATACCGCTGTGCATGTCCCTCCAAATGTTTACTCATCGCTTTGGAAGAAGCCCCCGCAATTTGAATTTATTTTTAACGACATTTATGTATACTAAGTACGGAAGCAGCGCAACTGATTGAAAAAACTGACAATGACGAAAAAAAAAAAAAAAAAAAAGAAATTCCTTTCCCTATATTTTTTCTCCCCTTTTGCATATCTCCTACGGATGCACATATTAAAATAAGAAACTAAATTAGCACTAACGGAATTGCGACAATATTTTATATATTATTATTATTATTTTTTTTTTCTTTTCTTTTTCCCAATTTTAACATGTTTGCGCGTATATAGTATCACATAAAATAGAAACGAATGGAAGAATAAACTAAAGGGGCGAACTTGAAACAGTTATTCACGCAGTGAGTGTACAATTTAGGTAACCAAAAGGAGCGTTTTTTTTTTTTTTTTTTTTTTTTTTTTTTTTGGAGTGCGGAAGTTTTCGAATGCAAAGATAAGTTGAACTTGATAGTACAATGAAGGAACTATCCAACAAGTAGATCCTTTTTCTCCCCCTGATTATTTTGTGCAGCTAGAAGGAATAATTACTTTTTCTACAGGCGAAACGTTCTGAATTGCTTTTCCCCGTGAGGCGAGTAGAATCGACATCTCTAGGTAAAAGAGTGGGAGCCTTAAGCCATCTCCACACCGCAGCGGTGTAGCGGCATAGCTGCGTAACGCAATAAAACAACCTATCAACGTAACAACTAACCGCGTAAGCGCGTAATCAGTTAACAGACGCACCCCTAAGATGAACATCTTCGAGCACGACATACAAAATCTCAGCCAGGGAAATGTGGTGGCGATCCTGGGTTCGCAGTGGGGAGACGAAGGAAAGGGGAAGATCATCGACATTCTGTCCAAGCACTCAGACATTACATGCAGGTTTAATGGAGGAGCCAACGCAGGACACACAATCTCTGTGAATGATAAAAAGTACGCACTGCATTTATTGCCATGTGGAATTCTATACGAAAATAATATCTGCGTCTTGGGAAACGGAATGGTGGTTCATCTAAAGTCCCTAATAAATGAGATAAACTCAATTGGAGGAAATATAATAGAAAGATTGTACCTGTCGGATAAGTCACACATTCTATTCGATATTCATCAGACGATTGACTCGATCCAAGAGAACAGAAAATTGAAAGAAGGAAAACAGATAGGCACGACCAAGAGAGGGATCGGCCCATGTTATTCAACCAAGGTCTCCAGAGTAGGCATACGACTTGGATCATTAAAAAATTTTGAGCATTTTAAAAACCTGTATTTAAAACTGATAGATAATTTAATGGAACTTTACGATATAAAGGATTATAACAAAGAAGAAGAATTGGAATCCTTTTACAAGTACCATTTATTATTAAAGGATAGGATCATAGATGTAATCTCTTTCATGAATAATCGACTCAATGAAAAGAAGAATATTTTAATAGAGGGAGCTAATGCCGCTATGCTAGACATAGACTTTGGTACTTATCCTTACGTAACAAGCAGCTGCACAACTGTTGGAGGTATTTTCTCAGGTCTCGGTATAAATCACAAGAAGTTAAATTTGACCATAGGGGTAGTTAAGAGTTACTTAACGAGGGTTGGTTGTGGCCCCTTTATGACAGAACTGAATAATGAAATTGGAGCTTATTTACGGGAAAAGGGTCACGAATATGGTACCACAACTAAGAGACCCAGAAGATGTGGATGGTTAGACATTCCCATGTTACTATACGTAAAATGTATCAACTCTATTGATATTATAAATTTGACTAAGTTGGATGTTCTGTCCGGCCTGAAGGAAATTTTGCTCTGCGTCGGTTATCGCAGCAAGGGTACAGGTGAGTCTCAGGGGGTGTACGACATTTTGCATGTATGACTAACCTTGTCATATGAGCAGTCAGTTCCTGGGAAGAGAAATATTTTTCCACACATATATGTAGTCCACACCAATGTTTTTATTCGTTTTCTGTAAAAATAAATGAATCGCTTTGTAGTTATGCACACGGCTTATTTTGTTATATATATATATATATATATATATATATATATATATATATTTTTTTTTTTTTTTTTTTTTTCCTTTTTCCTCTCCCGTTTGGATAGGCGAACTACTGCAAAAGGGATGCTACCCCGTAGACGAGGATGCGCCGGAGAACTACGAACCTGTGTATGAACAATTCCAAGGGTGGGAGGAAGATATATCCAACTGCCAAACGTTTGAAGAACTACCCGAGAATGCTCAAAAATACGTCTTGGCGATAGAAAAGTATGTTGACTCTCCGATCGTGTGGATTGGAGTCGGACCCAACCGGAATAATACCATTACGAAGAAGTGAGTGGAGGGGGATAGTCTGTCTCCGTCGCGGTGGAAAGGGGTGATCAGTGGGAGCTGCAAATGTGGTAAGACCAGTAGGCCAATACACGACCATGGGGCGAACCATTTGAATGGGATTATCCCTACTTATAGTAGCTTCGAAACAGGTCATGCACAATTCTTTTCAAACGCATTTATATTCCGCATAATTTTTTTTTTTTTTTTTTTTTTTTTTTTTTTTTTTTTTTTCCTCCCGCATATCGTACGGTGGGCACTGGCTAGTACGGTAAACCTAAGTATGTTCGCTCTGCAAATTGGGGGGAACATTTTAGGGACCGCACCTCTTATTCACTATGTAAGAGGCCAAAGTTCATATTCGCACTTGGCCTTGGAAGGTGGGTTGTGCCTCTCATACGCGACCACACCGTGTTG
Source organism: Plasmodium knowlesi strain H (assembly GCF_000006355.2). Lineage (NCBI taxonomy): Eukaryota > Apicomplexa > Aconoidasida > Haemosporida > Plasmodiidae > Plasmodium > Plasmodium knowlesi. Next base: position 801,724 of record NC_011912.2, on the reverse strand, counting down.
TTGTGAGTTTTCCCTCCCCGTCTGTTTTAGCACAATTGTACTATTTCATTTGTGGTTTATTTCATTTTTTATGTGGGTTTAATTCAAAAAAAAAAAAAGAAAGAAAAAAAAGCTAACTTCAAATAAAAAAAAAAAAAAGGAGTGTCAAATGGTGAAGGTGTGACAGTTCAGTCATCCTACGAATGAACATTTTGCACACACATGAGGGGAAGGCTAATGATAAGAATACATTTCTCAATAACTCCCCCACTGTATAGCAGGGTCAAATTATCTTCTCCAGAATTTCATTAATTCCCTCCTTGACAAATCCAGCAAGCTCATTTTTCAATTGGAGAAAATCAAACGTCATTTCGCTTTTTAAGTAGGAGAAGTTAAAAGGAACGATCTGTTGCTTCATTATTTGGTCTGCGTTATTTTTGCATTCAAAAATATATTCACAAAATGAAGGAAAGGAATAAATACCATCCTTGCTAAACAACTTCTCTATAATTTTATTGGAGTCACATCGTTTTATTTCTTTTCCATCTTTTAAAAATAATTTTTTTTCCATCAAACTGAACAAGGTGTACTTTTGTACGTACCCATAACATACGTACTGCTTCACGAGGAATAAATTTTTCATGTTTGCCTCCGTGTTGATAAGGAGCACGGCGTGGTACTTCTCCGTCAATTTGAGTTCCTGAACAGTGGGGGGATGAAAAAAAAAAAAAAAAAAAAAAAAAGCGATTATAGGAAGTTGCCAAGTTGAGACGTTGCCAAATTTCCCAAATGCATTGCTAATTGGTGGGGACGCATAACCAGTTGTGCATCCATCGGAACTGTCGCGCAGAAGTCTACTCGGGGAAATAACCCTTTTTTATTACTCAAGAATAGGCCAGTTGAGCATACCATTTCGGTGAGCATTTACAAAACGATTTTTTTTTTTTTTTTTTTTTTTTTTTTTTTTTTTTCACAAAAATGTGGTCATACATTATGAATTCGCACATGTATGGGGTGTGGCTATACCTGAAGGATCTTATTGGGGGAGGAGGAGATGCACTCGACATTATTCCGGATGGCAAATAGGCAACGTCTTTCCTCATCGAATGTCTGACCGATTAACTCTTTCTCCAAGGTTAGATATTCATTTGTCTGCTTGTCCTGTTTTTTTTTGAATTCCTTTTTCTTGTAAGATGTGCGAAGTTTTTTTTTTGATGGAATCTGCGCGGAGGGGTGAAAAAGAGGAGATTTTTGGCGGGATATATCATAGGCATTGTCTAACGGAACTGTTCCTCGAAACGAGCAAAAACACCCTCCAAATTGTGTTTAAGCTGCGGGGAGGAACACCTTTATGCATACACGGAAAAAGGACAGTGGAGTGCCCATTCTGCTACCTCTTTATATGTAGATAAGTAAAACACCGCACAGGCGCGTGTCACTTTGCGAATTTTGCAAGACGCGTATGTGACAAGCGCGTAATCATTTGTTTACAATATGGTAGTCTAACACGGTGGCACAAAAAAATAAAAAAAAAAAATAAATAAATAAATAATAACAACACTCGCTTTTGCGCCTTACCTTCACTTTCGTTTCATTCTCCCCGTTTGGAATGAATACTTTCTTTTCGTCTTTAAATTTAATCTTTTTTATTCTTCTAAACTTGACTAATTTCTGTTTCCGCCCAGGCGTATCATCCTTTCCCTTTAGCTGTTTATTTTTAACCTTTTTCTTGCTCATTTTGTTTTTTTTTTTTTCTTTTGGTACATTCAAGTGAAGGACAAAAGGGAGGGGGAAAAAATAAATAAAAAGAACACCGAAAATTAACACAACAGATAGTATGTTTTGTTCGTCCTATAATTTTCAAAAAGGGTTATGGCCATGATATGTATGGTCACGAAGATTAAACAAATTGGGGAACCCCCAAATCAAAAATTTAAAAAAATTACAGCAAGTATGCAGGTAACGTCATTATATATAAAAATACGTTGGGCATACTTTCTTATCCACTCGCGTTCTACATAAATGATGTACATGCGTAATTCTCGCCCATTTTGTTATAGGAATATCACTTTCCCTTTGACCGGACGCAGTACATTTCGGTTGTTAATAAATTTGCAAGGTAGGGGATTATTCTTTCCAACCCGTTGGCGCCATTAAACGCGGAGTTATCACGTCAAACCAGGCTACACGTATGAAAAAAAAAAAAAAAAATTAAATAAAAAATAGCTAACAAGGCGACAACGGGACTGATTTTTAGCTACTAGGCAATTTCCCCTCCATTCGGATTAAGCGCACGGGGGGGAAAAAAAAAAAAATTTTTTTTTAAAAATTGTAAACAAAAAATGAACGGGAAAAAATTAAACTATTTGAAAAAGAAAAGAAGAAAATTAAGGGGAAAGCCATCTTCGCAGAAATGTTGAATATCAACTCGTTGGATATTTTGCGCGGTAGTGGTGTGGTCGCAGCGTAGACGCTTATTTCTGCGTATCCCTTTTGGCACGCACTCGTACCATTTAGTTTTTTCCCCTCTTTTCGTTTCATGCGGGTGGATATAGAACGAAACGATATGAGGACTCCACTGTCTTGTGGCGTTAGCACCTCAAGTGCTCTATCACTTCATCCAGAATATCAAGCTTTCCAACATCCTCTTCCTCCTCCTCCTCCTCATCTCCATCGTACAACTTGTCGAATTTGAGGCTGCAGAACTTGACAATTTTTTTCGGTGTGGATTTATGTATTTTGTAACCGACATCGAAAAAGGAATTTTTGATCATACAACTTGGTTTGCCAAGCAGGGGGGGGAGTTTCCTTTTTATTTCTGATGTGACCCATGCGTCATCATGCATCTGCAGTAAATTTTCCTCTTCCCTTGTGTCTGTCGTCTTCTTTTTTATTTCCCGTGGGCGTACCGCGTCCGCGTTTTTTTCGCGTAACTTTTCCTTCGCCCTTACGCACATTTCGTCCATCGCCTCTGCGCTTAAAGCCTTTATGGTGTTCGGGCGTAGATGGGCCACCTCTTGTAATCGGGATGAGTCTGCCTCTTTTAATTGCAATTGGCCCGCCTTCTTACCTGGTAAATGCAGTTTCCCCTTTCTGCGCACGTCTCCCTTCGCCTTTCTCCTGATCTGCCTGGCTTCGACCCCCGGATCAGACTTCTTCACCAGTTCGCGCATCTTCCTACAGTTTGCCTGAATATTTTTCCCATTCTTCGTTGTTGACCCTTTCGCGTGGAATCCCTTCTGCGCCAGAGGTGATACGGGTGTTTCGTTTGTAGTAGTATCCCCTTGTTTCTTCTTCATTTTCAATCTGATCGGTGTGTGCACATGGTTGATGTTGATAACACGCCTATGGTGATGTCCACGCCGGATGGTCTTCAACCGCAAGGCAGTATTTTTCCTTTGGTAATTTTCCTTTTGAAATAGGGACAAAATATATTTATCAAACAAATTTTTCTGTGCTCGACAAGGATCCCTCTGATTCTCTCTATGTATCTGCATCATTTTATAAACTGATATTTTGCTGAGAATGAAAGTCTGTGTATTTTTCATGAACTTGTACAAGGAGTAAGAAATAATTTGGAGGCTGTAAATAACTTTCAATCCTTTTCTTTTCCCAATCAATTCTGCCTTTCCATTTATTTTTCCATTTCTCTCCACATCATTTATATTGATATAATTATATGCTAACTTTTTTTTTCTGCTCAAATAGCTACTTGCCCATATTTGCATTATCAAATTTTCTATATAATCTCCACTTCTGTATGGGAGAAAGAACTCGCAAAACCAGTTTATTTCATCTGAAAAGTATTTTAAATAATTTTTGTACTTGATATTTTTCCAGTAGAATTTGATGTAAGGCTTTTCATGCATGGATATTTCTTTTTCCTTCCCATCGTACACATCGTGTATGACAAAGTGCAGGATGAGCAATTCACTCGAGGGACTCTGCATGGTGGGGTAGCACATACAGACAAGAGGCAATCGTAATATACGCAAAACTTGCGGAAGATGTTACAGAGGTGTGTGTTAAGTGCATCTCAGAGGAGCAGATCGATCGGTAGACGGGCATTTACATTTAAAGCAAACCTCTCCCTTGTTCAGGCGTTTCTCAAAACGTGGAGGACGTTTCCCCAACTGTGGATAGAGACAAACTTCGAGGTGTGGGGAAAAATATTTTAAAAGATTCGTACGTTAAGAGTTATCCTCCTTTATGCGTGGATGTAAAAAAAAGAGAAAAAAAAAGTTGTCTAAGTTGTAAAAAGACGTGTCTGTCCTTTCGGAAAAGTTTATTTTCATTCGTTCTATTGATCAATCGTTCGTGCGCTTATATATTTTTTCATTCGCTCATACGTGTACTCTTTTTTTCGCTTTTTTTTTTTTTTTTTTGTCTATATGGTGAAGTCAACACAGCTATGCCGTTGCCTCTTGGATCAGCTCTCCTTTTTGCAACAATATAACCGTGCAGGCGTTCTCACTTGAGCTGGGGCTTAACTGATAGCCTCCTTCGCGTAACTTATGATCAAATGGATTTGAGGGCAGGTGGATAAACTATCTGCACCACGCGATACTATGATGAGCTGATCAGATGGACCCAACTGACGAGGGAGAAAAACGCACCAACGTGATCATCTTTGATGGGGGAGAGAAAAAAAAAAAAAAAAAAAAAAGCTCAGCGGTGCTGTTGGACTTGGGTCCAAAAAAATAAACCTACCTCACATTTGGGCTAATCGAATGATGAAAAAAAAAAAAAGACAGAATTGAACAAAACAAACATAGCTTGATAAACACATATATGTCGAACAACACGTGCTAATTATGAATTTTTTTTTTTTTTTTTGCCCACCTGCTTGCTTCCCACGGTATGGGATCAACGCAGAAGAAAAAAGACTCACAGCGGGGGGAGAAACTATTATGCACAAAATGCAGGTCAATTGTAGAACTGCCAAATGTGCCCCCCACCAGTAATAGTGGAAAAAATTGATATATTTTTAATTCTCAATAAATTGTAAGTTGCCAAATTGAAGTGAAGTGTGGTGTGCATGAAGGGGGTTAAAAAAAAAAAAAAAAAAAAAAAAAAAAGTTAGCCCCAAAATGGGTCAAGAAAAAACGCAAATTGAGACCAAAGTGAGAAAAAAGAAAAAATTACAATTACAATCGCTAGGTGGATCAAAAAATTAACCTATCGAGGCTGTCCATTTGGGCTCCCCTTGCATATACACATATATCAGCACAACAAACATTCGCCTTCAGCATGTTAATATGCCGCTCCTCAGAAGAAGGAGAAGAATTCGTGTTTGTTCTTCTTGGTCTTCTTATTTTTGTGAACGAGTTTGTTCACATTTTGCCCTAAATTGCCATTTTTATTTTTGAGGATGTGATCAAAGTCGAAAACGCGATTAAGGTCGAATTTTTGAGAAGCCATGAAAACAATTTTCTGGTCGTGATAACTCTGGATGTAGCTGCTCACGTTTTGCAGTAGGTGGTCGTAAGTGAGTGAATCGGTCCCACGTGTTGGTCTCTGTGTTGCCTCGCTTGCCCCCAAAACATGTATCATCGCTGTGATGAGTGCCCCCCCGGGGGCATGCCTCCCTGTGTCAATTTCGTGCGAAAACTCCATATCCTTGCACCCACTAAATTGGCTAACATCGCAAACCACATGGAAGGGGTTTTTTACCTCCTTCCATTTCCTCGATTTTAGTTTATACTTATAAGCCAGATCGATACAACTACCCGCATTACAGCAGTCCATAATCGCTATTAATTTAACACCATCGTTCAGAGGTTGAACCAAGAACCTGTGCAACTCATCATCGATAATTTGCCCCTCCGTTTTATGATCACAAGGAAGGATGGTCTCATTATATCCATCATCTTCCAAGTATGTGTAATCCTTTTGTTGAGACCCATGTCCAGAGTATAGAAAAAAAAAAACATCTCCAGGCTCATTATCCTTGGTGAGCCAAGTCAGGGCGGACAAAATATTTTTTCTGGTAGGTCTATAATTAGGGTTGCTTTCGTTGTCAATTAATCTAACCATGCTTGTTGGAGAATCGTGAAAATTATATTTTGAAATTAGCAGGTTCATCATTCGAACAGTGTCATTTGTACAACCACTTAATTCTTCCTTAGAACCGTAATAGTTTATTCCGATGAGTAGTGCTTTTTTTTTGTTTCTAGATGAGCGGTACAGGATTTTATCTGAGTAGGGTGACGCTGCACCAACGTTGTACATGCCATTATGGTAGGTAACTTGGTTTGTGTGATTCCCCCCTCCGTAAAAACTATCAACCATATGAGGGTTATACAGGCCATATTTCTCGCTGGGATTACCTCTGTCCGTGTTGATATTCATACCTGCATGATGTGCAGAATGATTGGCCAGAACAGCCCCACTATTCAACTGACTGGGCACAGAAACGGGGATTTTGCCACCTGCAGAGGTTAATTCATTTTGTTGAACCGCGGGATTGTAGTGGTAGTGACTATTCGTCAAACCCGTCGCGGGGGTCATGGGTACATAGGGATTTGCCGCGTACGCATATGATTCTTTCTCATTGGGAGAGTGCATGTTCTCCTTTGGAAGATTATCCCTTTGAAGGTACCGATTCGTGGAATGTACAATTTGTCCTTCCCATTGGTTCGTGGAAGGTGCACCCTGTCCTGTCCATTGATTTCCATGTGCAGGCATCGTTAGGGGAGGTGAACTAATTTTGCGAGCGTATTCATTTCGGAACAGTCGAAGAACTTCCGATTCAGTTCGATGCATCGAAATGGCATCCTTTATCTCTTTATCCGTCTTATGTAGATATATTTCTTTAACGTTAAAAAAAGTTACATCCATTTGGTCTCGTACTATATTTACAGACAACTCCAGAGTACAGCTTTTTAATATGTCAATTAGCTGCACTTTTTGCTTCACTGTTTTTTCCTTTTTCATAAAATCTAACGTAAAAAAAGTATAGGCAACTTTCGTATTAAATAATGAGCTAAGCCACACTTCGATGGACAAGATTTCGTTCTTTTCATCCACTACGTGCTCTACCGGTATGAGGAAAACTTCGTTGAAAAAATAGCACCCATCTTCCTGCACTGCCGTTTTGTACTTTTTGTTTTTCCAATACACTTTTATGTAGTATTTTCCTGTATCGTCTTCTTTCAACCCGGTCAGTTCGAACACCTTCAGGTAAATCTTCTCCATCACGGCGATTGGGCGGCTAAATGTAATGATGTGCGTCCAGTTGACTCGAAAAAAAAAAAAAAAATTATAAAATAAAGTTTCCCTTCGAATGGAAAATTCCTTTTGATATAGGAAAAAAACCCAGACAAGTGCTACTCACGTGAGCACGCAAACATATGTTGCCAAATTGACGCGTCTTGCAACGTTTTTGTCAATTAACAAAGTTTATTTCACGCTTTGCCGAAAAAATTGCGCATGCAGGTAGGATAGCAGTGCGTTGTGTTAATAGAAGAGTTACAAGAAAAAAGGCCAAAGGATGAGAATGTGGAATGATGTGGGAAAGAGGAAAAAAATGTGCAAAATTGGATAAAAAAAAAAAAAAAGGTGGAAAAAGGGGAAAACAAAAAAGGAAACAGAACAGAGCAAAACCAAGCACTACAAAACAAAAAAAAAAAAAAAAAAAAAAAAAAATACTCCACCTGACAAGGCAAAAAAAAAAAAAAAAACATTTAGCATGGTGAGCATACGTAGCTGTCCCTCTTGTGAAAAAAGAACAAATTGTCAATTGAATAAGTAGAAATAGGACGTAAGCAGTTCCATGGAAAAAGGAAAAAAGTCTAAGTACCCTGGGGAAAAAAAAAAAAAACAACAGATGGTATATAGCGAGTAAAACAGACACACAGTTTAAGTATATTTGGTCGCGTGCGTCGAATGAATAAGCGTTCTCCCTGAAGGTGAAAAAAAAAAAAAAAAAAAAAAAAAGAGCAAACGGATAATGAGGCATACGAGTGAACGGTGCCTTTTCCATATTTTCTCAGTCGCCATGTTACCACGTATTTTTTTAAAACATCAGACTTGCAATTTTACCCACTCTGAATGGACAATTATTCGCACCCTTTACACGTCATCGGATGGGTAAAAAAAAAGGAAAGAAATTAATGCGAAGAGCGAACACTATTGGCAAAGTAGAGGAGAATTCTACACGCATGTAAAAAAAAAGAAAAAAAAAATACTTCTTTTTCGTCCTTTTTTTTTGGGGGGGTTCGTAAAAAAAAATATGCTTTTGTACCTTTTGGGAAGTTTCCAACAGAAGGAATTTACAAATCATATACATCTCTAGCGCGGGTGAATGGAGGTCATTCCTTTCTGAAAGTCCATCATAAAACATAAATTAATCTTTGCTATGGTCTGCCAAGGAAAGAGGAAAAAATAAATATTATTATACATAAGGAATATGCCCCCCAGTAGGGAGCATATTCCATTTTATCACCCTCTCTGAATGACGCCAAGCGTTTGTAAATTTTTTCCTTCGATGAGGCATTTTTTCCCCTTTGTAAAAGTGTTAAGCAACGTTTTAATCGATTCACCCGTTCACAGTTTTGTATTTTTTGTTTTTTCCTCTTTTGGCTTTTTCTTTTTTTCTGTTTTTTCTCTTTTTTTTTTTTTTTTTTTTTTTGTTTTTATGCTTTTGCTTCGCATTTGTCCCGGTCGGCCACTGGAGTGACTTACACAGACCGGTAGCACGCTTTCCCCGATAAAGAGAAGAATGACAAGATGAGTGGGAGCATTAAGGATCTCATCAAGCAGGAGAAGGAGAGAAGGAAGTTACTGAGGGAGGAAAGGAAAAAAGCAGAAAAGGAGAAGGAACAAACAGCAGGGGAATCTTACCTAATTGGGAAAGACACACCAGAGAACTATTATACAAAGAGTGCACAAGAGGACAGACTCTTTTTAAAAATTCAAAATAACTCCGAACATGGTAGCGTTACGAAAAAGTATAACAATGTAGGAGAAGAATTGTGTGAGGTTGATCAGGGGAGGAGACCATCCGGGGGCATGGTCTTCAATGAACAAATGACAATGAAAAGAAACAGTGATAATAAAATCGATAAAAGGGTGCGCTTCATGGAACCGACTGCACCAATAAATAGGTTAAATAAAAACAACAATTTTAAGGATGCATTTTTGGACTATAGCAACGAAGAGCAAAGTGATAATTCAGAAGGAGCTTCGAAAGATAAGGAGGACGAAAAGCATGTTGAGGACGACTTGCCTGCAGATTTTTTCGACTCCATAGTGACTTCCAAACATAGTAGCAGTAAACAGAATGACAAGAGATCTACCACTCCTATGGAAGGAACCCCTGGCGGGAAGAGAAAACCGAATAAAAGTATTCTCTTTCCCGATGACGAAGGAGTCAGTGGGGCACCTCTAAACTATGGATTAAGTGAAGAGAAAAATACATCAGGTGGCAGGTCTACATCATCGGAAGAGGTCAGCGAAGAAAACCCTGACATAGAGCAGCAAAGCGGAAATAAATTTGATTTAAAGAAGGAACCGAACGTTGAAGTGATCGAGACGTACGAAATTACGGAGGACACTCTCGGAAGTGCAGAACTGCTAGAAAATGAAAATTTTCACAGGCAAATAAAAAAAAAAAGGAAGTTACTCCTGGAGGGGGAATACCATTTGGATGAAGAAGAAAAGGATGAAAAAGGTCCATTCCAAGGAGGCGAAAAAACACACAGAAGGAACATGTCTATAGGTAAAGGCGATCAAACCGATGGAGAGGGAGAACAAGAAGGAAATCCCATTATGGATCTGCTCACTACTAATATGGAAGATCTGACAAACTACAAACTTCTGGACACGGCTTATTACGAGGAGTTGGACTACCTACACAAAATGTTGGTGGAGAAAAAAAAATATATTTTAGGGGACACGTATGATGAGGAGAAGGAGGAAAATGAAGAGAGGGAGGTAGAGCTACTTGAAGAATTGAATCAATTTCGAAAAAAAAAAAAAAAAATGGAAAAGGGAAGAGATGATGAAGGCAATAACGATAATGACAACCATTTTAACATTGACGAAATTTACGACATGCTAAAGTTAAAAAGGGGGATGAGGGAAGCTGATGGCCACATTGCACACACAAGTGGAAACACAGCAACTAGCAGGTACGCTGATGAGGAGCGGGACGACGGAAAAAAGACAAGTGAATATGGAAATTTACCCAGAGGATTTTTTGATGATAAAGAAAAAGATATAATGGTGAGAGAAAATATTTCCCTCCCTAAGATAAACCAAAAAATTGGGGAAATTAAAAAACAGAAAAAGAACATTTTGCTGGAATTTAAGATGATGGAAAATGCGTACCAGGAGAAGAAGAACAGCTACATCGATTACTTGTATGATGATAAGTTTGATGACAAGGAACACATTTTGGATGAAATTGTGAGGAAGTCCACCAACCGAGGGGTGGTCGAAATGAACACCCAGGAAGATAAACAGAGCGAAAAAAAAAAGAAAAAAAAAAAAAAAGAAAAAAAAAAAGTAAAAAGGAATACAAATCATTTCCAGCTTGATGATGAACATGGGGACATTTTCCACTGGAGGAATAAAAGCCTTTTTTAAAAATCCTCTCGTTTTTGTGAGACAGGAAAAGTGTTTATCGGGTGTTACGGCACGCTCAGTTAACACATCTATTTTGTTTGCCAATATGGACACGTATTCTTTCCGTGATGCATAACGTTTGTTGACATGTTCATTTTATTTATTTTTTTCATTGTTCACGTTACCGTTAATTATCACCAAATATACGGTGTACGAAATGGTTACCTACCTTCTCTTTAATCGGAGTATGCGCGTCGTCCATGTGCGGCGTGAATGGCTTGTGTCAAGTGCATCTATCTACAGAACATGCACATGTAGAAATCACCCTCGCATGAAATTCTACCTAGCCTCTGCGCGGCATTACAGAGTCGGCATTTGCGCAAGCAAGCTGGGCGGTCATTCCTAAGGAACAGAATGTGCGCATAATCTCAAGGAACTTATTTTATTTTTTTTTTTTTGTCGAATTTTTTCCACCTTAAAAGAGTATAGCGCCCATAATGCTTCCATTCCTTGCCTTTCTCCAGTGGGAAAACATGAATGGACAAACAAGCAAATGGGAGTATAGGTAAGGGAACGAACAAGATATACGAAGCAGGATGCCATTTGAGGCATCATTTTCCCCAGTGTGGGTATATATCTGCTTATGTGCATACCTCTCTGCACTCTTCGCGTATGCTTTTTTTTTTTTTTTGTCTTTTTCAAGCCCCAATTTTTTCAACTATGAGCATTTTAATTAGTGTGCTTAATTGATTTATACAATTGGCACTCAGTTGCTGCCGAGGCCCTTTGCCAAAGTTAATTGTTCGATTTATCCAAGGAGGTAGTTTCGAAAAACTTTATAGTGATTGCATAAGTGATCGGCGCAAGTGTGTATATATACTGGAGTAGCTCTTCACACTTAACCTTCTCCTTTATCGCTTTTTTTTTTTTTTTTTTTTTTTTTAATTTTACGTATCAACACGGAAAAAAAAAAAAATCCTGCTCACTTGACCTGCGAATTTATGAGCAAAAAAAAAAAAAAGGAGAAAAGTGGAATAGTCTAATGTTCACTTAAAGCGCATTGGCATGTTCACAAGGCATAGCTTCAAAGAAGGAACTTAAGTTGAAGAAACGCATGTGCATATGTACACGTATACGTGTACACAATTGCACTTGATCGCAAATTGGATCCTCGATGTGCGCATGGAAAAATACGCACCCGGGGGAGAGTGAACTGGCACGTAACGCATCACTTTAGGGAGAAAAAAAAAAAAAAAATTACACATATGTACATATACATTTGCATATTCCGAAGGATGCCAAAAGTGCCAAGAGCAAAACCCCATTGTGACAAAATAAAAATTGTTACGAGCATATGCTGGCTCAAAAGGAACAAGCGCGCAAAACAAAGGTTCACCTATTAAAGTAGGCCGAACTAATTGCAGCTCAGCAGGGCAACCAAAGCGTACTTCACACGATACGGTGAAGGTACAATAAAATTACACCAAAGGGAGGAGGAAGCAATTTTGATAACCCACCGCACATCGTGCAAGTGTGTATGCGTAGTACTGTAGCTCACCCGTTCGTAGAGGAACTTACATGGACGAACTCAGAGGTAGCACACCTGACGGTGAGACGAAGCGGTAGAAATTATACCATACAAAAGCTAAGCCCTTACCCACTGAAGATTCACAGGCACAATGTCAGGCATGTTCAACGAAAGCGAATTGTCAGGGCTGGACGCCCATAGCGTGTTCGGAAATAGCGAAATGTCAAGCTATCAAAAGAAGAAAAGGAAATTTGAAGAAAATTCAAACTTAGGCGCAAATGACGCAGTAAATGAGGAAGAGGATGAAGAAGCGCAGGAAGATGTTGATGATGAAGAGGATGAAGAGGAAGATGATGAACCATCTTATGTTCAAGATGAAAATATGGCAAAGGTATTTGAAAAATTCTTAAAAACCTTTTCCGAAAGAAAAAATGATGAAGAAAACGAAGATGGTGATGATGACAGTGTCTGGAAAGACAATTTAAATTTGAACTTCCCGAGCTCGCTGGAAATCGCCCAGGATGCGCATTACGTGTTATTACTTTTTTCAATTCTTCAAAATTCCTACTCCAGAAATAAAGTTCTCGTGGTGGATATGAAGCACGTGTTGATGTGGGAACCAACAGATAAAAACCGATTCGACATAGGTAGCCAACTGTACATATATATAAAGAGACACTTCCTCAGAATATTAGATATCTTTGAACAGAAGGTACAAGCTTTAGCAGAAAGTATTAATCCGATAAAGACAAAAGAGGTTGGGAAAATATGCCTCCGCTTTTATAATAAAAAAAACCCTATCCATTCCTTGCGAAGCTTAAGATGTGAAATGCTTGGCGAGATGATTAGTGTTCGGGGACAAGTAACCAGGACATCTGATGTAAGACCGGAATTAACATTAGCTGCTTTCAAATGTAACGAATGTGGAAATATCATCAACGGAGTTAAACAACAATTTAGGTATACACAACCGAGTAAGTGCCCCTCATCCAGTTGCAGCAATATGTATGATTGGTCGCTTGTACTAGAGCAGTCTTACTTTGTTGACTGGCAAAAAATTAGATTACAAGAAATTGCACAGGAAAGCCCACCAGGATCGATGCCTCGAAACATGGATGTAATTCTTCGCAATGACATCGTGGATTCAGTGCATGCAGGCGATAGAATCATCGTAACGGGGTGTTTAATTGTTGTACCAGATATTCCCACTTTGATGAAACCAGGAGATATTCCGCGTAGTGTGGCTAGACAAATTCTAAAAAAAAATGAAAACTCACTGGTTTCACAAGGACTAACAGGTATCAAGGGGGTGGGAGTACAGGATTTAAATCACAAGCTGTGTATATATGCGTGTCAAATTGAAAAGCTAAATAATTCGAAGAAGGAAAACTCCTTCGATGAGCAAACACAAGTAGATATTAATTGTGAGGAAATACTAAATTGTGATGATTTAAAATGGCTCAGGGATATTGCAATGCATCCAAACACCATCGATATTTTGGCCGAATGTATAGCTCCCAAAATATGGGGGAACATCGAAATCAAGAAAGGAGCATTGTTGATGATGACAGGAGGGGTCCAAAAAATCACGTCGAACTGTAAATTGAGAGGAGACATAAATATGTGTATTGTAGGTGATCCGGGAACAGCAAAAAGTGAAATATTAAAGTACGTAGAAAGTTTTGCTCCAAGAGCTATTTTCACCTCTGGAAAGGGATCCACTGCTGCAGGACTTACAGCAGCAGTGCACAGGGACCCAGATCAGGGAGACACGGTCCTGGAAGCAGGTGCATTGATGTATGCGGATCAGGGAATTTGTTGCATTGATGAATTTGATAAGATGGACGAAAAAGACAGAGTAGCAATTCACGAAGCTATGGAACAACAAACCATTTCGATAACCAAGGCAGGTATTCAGGCAACCCTAAATGCGAGAGCATCAGTTTTAGCAGCATGTAACCCCAAGTATGGAAGATACGACACTTTGAAAACGTTTGCACAAAATGTAAACATTCCAGCACCGTTGCTCTCCAGATTTGATCTCTTCTACACAATGCTGGATAGTATCGATATAGACAAAGACACGAGCATTGCCAACCACTTGGTTTCTATGCACTGTGGAGAGGAAGCGGAAAAACACATCAAAGCGAACGCAGGGAAATTGGATACCGTCAAAATGGAAGTGTATTTGGAACTAAGTAAAAGAGTGAAGCCATTATTAACGGATGAAGCCAAGTACAAATTGATACACTATTATGTCTCCTTCCGAAATATTGAATACTCCCCAGGTGCTCAGAGATCCATGAGAATGACTGTCCGTCAGTTAGAATCACTTATCCGTTTGAGTGAAGCTGTAGCCAAATTAAAGTTTTCACATTTTGTCGACGTAAAACATGTAGAAATTGCTTGCTCAATATTTAAAGCTTCCATGAAAAAAATATCCAACGAAAAGGAAATAAATCTGGATGAAGAATTCGACAAAGTTAGTAACTCTCTCTTGAATAACAGGACGAACAAAATAATCCAACCAGAAGATAATGAAAAGAAATCAGGGGAGGGTAAAAAGGGTATGACCATTAAGGCTAGCGAATATCAGTACATATCTGCCATCATTTTCGAAATTATTAAAGAATATGAATTTAACAATAACAGTGAAAGCATTACACAGGATCAGCTCATTGAGACTTACCTGCAAGTTTACGCCAAAGCTGAATCGAATGAACATGTGGATGAGTGGGTTTACAAACTGAAAAAAATTATCCAACGATTGATAAACCAAGACATGAAGTTGCTATCTGAGACTAATGAAGAAGACGCGGAAAATGTCATCTTGAGAATCCATCCCAACTATGCCGGCCCCATCGTGGAGGGTACCGTGTCCAACAAAAACACTTACGGCTACAATACCTTCAAAAACTACCAGACGGAGGAAAATATTCCAGGGGATGACGTGGATTTCCAGGAGGACATCGACAATTTTTGAGGCTCCCACAGAAGTGTCTGCATGGTGATATGCACACATGTGTATGTACATGTATATGTATATGTTTGTGCTGCGGAATGCATCACTTTTGGCTGTTTTTTTTTTTTTTTTTTTTTTTTTTTTTTTATCCATAAGGGAAAAAACAGTAGGGTCTCAATTACAGAGGCCTTTTTGCAACCCCACAGAAGGAAAACTCATGTGGATAGAGCATACAGAACCATGCATTTAAATTAAGCGCATAGGTGTGCGAATGGAAAAGGGGAAGCTCCTTTATCTTAAATAGGTCAAATGGGCATTAGAATTTTTTCATTTATGACCAAGTTGCAGTATGGAAAAACAAAAAAAAGTACGAAAAAAATGAGAAAAAATAATACGAAAAAAAAAACGGGCAAATAACCGAAAGCTAATGCAATATATCCGGGGCAATCCCAATATGCACAACTTCAGGTTGATTTTATGCAGCACATTTCATCTTCAAACCCCCACTCACCCCCCTTTGCACAGGTTTTCCAGTGGGACAGGGTGGACAACACCCACTTACAAATTTTTAACTTTCCTCTTTAAAAAGGCCAACTTATTTTTTCCCCTAAATTTGGCAATGTCGGTTAAGAAGTCTGTCTTTCGTTTGCTCTGTCGAATGGTTGACACGACCTTTGCCATTTCTTTTTTACCCAGGGGTTCACTCTTTTGGTTAATTGGCAGAACATTCACTACCTCAAAATTGAGGCTATCTGAAATTAATTTTTTAATATAAGCCTTTTTATCCAAATTGGTTTTTAGCTGTCCCCACTCGAAATAAGGTATGTTGATAACCGTGTAGCCAAGGTCACTTAGCAACTTGTGCTTGAGCTTTGACAATGCGGTGTAGGATTTGCTATTTTTATAAAAGTGGTGTTCGCCGTTTACCTCAATGATTAATTTGTTTTTTCTTTTGTGAGGGTTTCCATTTGGTGGATCATTTTCTGGAAGGTGACCCTTCGTGGTGGGCCCCTGCTGATGGAATGTGTGCGCATTACTATTTGTACAATTCTGGGTTATACCCCCCGATACAATACATGCTTGACCATCCCTTCGAAGAAGGTAATTTCTCGGAATGCGAACAAACGTTGGATCTTCTTCTACAAAGTCCACATCATATGGTCCAAGTGGTACCTCTTCCGACATGCACAAATTAAAGGTCAGAAGGAAATTCTTAATTTCTTTTTGTAAATCTGATTTAATGTAATATTCCGCTTCTTTTTCTTTAGCTTTTATGGAAGACATATACTCTATGCACTCCTCGTTCAGTTGGTCATAGACATTTGGAACGTGTCTCGTTCGAAGTGCCAGCTCACATATCTTCAACTGGGTCAGGTAAACATTATCTAGAATGATGTCAAATTTTATTAAGTTTTTTATTATTAAATTATATGCATGTGTATTCTCGATGGAGAAGTAGCACATGGCTAGTAGCAATTTAGCTAGCTCCTTGTGGTCCAAATTATTTATGTTATCCTCATTTATCATCCTGGATATATCACAGATGAGCGCTTCTTCGTATATATCCAACTTGAACAAGCTATGGAGTATTTTTACCTTTCCAGGAAGGTCCAAAATGAGGTTAGGCGTTTGGGGGTTTATAACACTGCAATTTAGGGCATTCCTGTTAATTGTACCCTCCCTGCACTTACCACTTCCAACTTTCTCATTACTTCGCCCATTAGAAAGAGGAACTTTCTCCAGATTAAAACCGAAACCTTCCTGATCGTTATGATCACCCTGATGAAGGTTTACACAGGTTGGCACTAAACGAGAAAGTATCAACCGAATTATGGACACTTCCCTATATTTGTGCATTGCATAGGAGTGTAAAAGTGTGGATAGATCTCTCTCATCATACTGCCCTTGGCTTATTTTTTCTCTGAACACTGCATCAAATAGATGCATAGTCTTGGAAGGGAATAATTTATTTTTTGCTAACAGGAAAAACAGAACTACCAAATTGCCCACGCTGGACAAGTGGTTTTTATACGTGTTCAGGATGCTTTTATACAGCATATGATGGTCCACTTGCAGGTACAGGTGGCACTGCAGGATGTGGAAAATTTTTCTGGCGGTTTCCACATGACCGCGCTGTACACATTCGTCATATGCGGCATGGTTAACATCATCACAAGTTTCAACTCCCCCCTCGGTTGTTCCTACGAAATGGCTCTGTAATCTGTGGGCCACCTCGTTTAGCAGACCCATGTGCGAAAACTTCAAATCCCTCAGGCTTCTGCTAATGCTGAGAAGTGTGTCGAGTAGGTAGTGCCTTTCCTGGGGAAAACAGAGCTGTGAAACATCACTCCATAATTCATTTAGTGTAGCTCCATTGGGCACAGATCCCACCTTTGTAGAAGGAACATCATGTGAGGCAGTCGCAGAAGGGATATCAGTGAAGTATTCATTGGTGGAAGAATTTGGGGCAGACCCTAAGAAGGAGACAGAAGATGGAAGTCTCCCACCCAAATCAGCACCTATTTGATGGGCACAGTTGCCACCTTTGACCCGTTTGGCATAGGGGTCAAGAGTATCCGGCCTATTTGAAGCACCGATACTACAGTTTGAAGACAGTCTGGAGTTTTTTGCCTCGGATTGCATATTTCTAATCTGCTCATGAATTTTTTTCTTCAGCTTGTGTGTGTATGCATAATCATTATAGGTTAAGAAAAAACGATCAAAATTGTATGTCAATTTATTGCAGATATTTTTGATAAGCACCCAATTAAAGGTTTTTAATTTCATAAATTTAGGGTCATTTTTTAACAAATAAATTTTACTAAAAATGGAAAGAAAATGAACCAAGTCTTCAATTTGATATTCTTCATGTTGTATAAAATAAGAACATTTATTTGTGAATGCGAAAACAAGTGTATTGTCAATAAGTTGTAAATTTGTCAGTATGTTCATTGTGTGTATGAGCATTTTACTTGTATATAAATAATGTGCTTTTAATTTTATACTGTTAAATATATTATGGCAAATTTCATGGTATAGTGAATCTCCGTATGTTTTATTAAAATGAGGAAAAAACTTTGTGAACAAAATTAAAATGAGCAGCAAATCTTCAATACGTGTGTCACTGTCTTTATTCACTTGCATACACTTGGTCATTATTTTTTTGAAATCTTCCGAATGTATTTTTTCAACACATAAATATTTCTTCAGTTCCTCCACCGGGATGTTTTCCCCGATGTGTTTTTCCCCTGAGGGGATGTATGCTGTTGTGTAGGAGAACCTCCCTCTTCTTCGCAACATCTTCAAGGAACTGGACCAGACGAATATCCCCTGCACCTTCTTTCCGATATATGCAGAAAGGAGTGCATTGAGCCTTTTTGTCCCAATGGTCATTTTGACATGGTGAAAATATCAACCTCCCACGGTAATAATAAGTTGCTACCCTTGTGGAAGATGCCACAAAACTATGGCTGTACATAAATGAGGTAGATGCATATGTTATGTGGACGTATACGTTACATGGACATGCATGTTACTCCTTCCCTTTTGGGTACTTCACTCAGTTCATCATCTTATGCTGAATTTTCATGAAGCAGAAGATTGGTACATTTTCATTCCCCCTTAGCTGCATTTCTCAATTGCTTGAGGATCCCCTATAGTTGGTACATCTGGGTGGACAACTTTTCCATTTGTGAGTATAGCTATTTATGCGTGTGCTAATGTGAACATGAAAATATATTGACATAAACTGAACGCATAAAGGGGATCTTGAGTTTCACCTTATAGTGTAAAATGTTCCTCAGTGTAACTCTCTAGTAGGAGGAACATTTCAAAAACGGGTATGCGGAAAGCCTAGCGGGTAGAGGAGTTTTCATCACATAAATGGACGTACTCATTCAGTATTGGCGATCCCTCCTGTTGGTGTGCGTATGTGGGAAGGGGATACTTACCGAAGTGATATGCTTCGTAACCACTTAACGGGCATAACTCTATATTTCCACAAGAATGAATCCACCGCAGCACTGTAAGTAGAACAGAACAGGGGAATTCTCGTTGATGGTGCACTCGCACATTAAAATGGGAAAGTGTTGCACGTAGACTAGAGAGTACTGAACTTTCGAATTTCACTGGTTAAAAATGTGGTTAATTTTTCTAATTAAAAGATGTATTATTTTGATTCCCTTTTTCATAAGAAGAAAGGAAAATTGCTTACGTATGCTACAGCGGCGGAATATGTAGCGGGGCCCCCCCTTTTGCTGTGCGCGCACGTTGGTTTATTTATTTATTATTTTATTTTTTTTTTTTTACATTCTTTAAAGCTTCCAGCATCGTGCCTTAACGACGGAAGGATAGGAATTTTTTTTTTTTTTTGTTTTTCTGTTCAGATAACTATAAGCATTTGTGCATGAGCACAGAGTTACGTATATATATATGAATTGTCAACTCGTAGTGCCAAATTCTGAGTTCTCGAAATTCCTGTCCCTAGTGGATTACAATACTCGTATATTCATATGCCTGTAAACTTATGTAAAAATATTATAATCGTTGTAATCCTTTATGTACCTGGCACCTCATTTTTTTTTTTTTCGTGACCTTTTTTTTTTTTTTTGTAATAAGTTTTTTTTGCAAATTAGTAAAGATAAAATTGCAAAGGGAAGGAGTGACTTTTTCTTCTCTCCTTCTCCTTTTTTTTTTTTTTTTTTTTTCCAACCAGAGCGGTTGTCGCAACACAGGATTTACGTACCTTGGGCACAAGGAGCCAAATCCGGAGGAAGCTGATACGATGCAGAGTTCGGTTTGATGTCACTCTCGCCCCTTCCCGTGAGCAACTGCGAAGGTAGGCCCAGTGAAACTCGTCTCGAATTTATTTTGAGTGCCATAGCGTCGGGTGTAGGACCGTAGGACTCCCAGGGTCCGATGCGCATGGAGCACAACGTAGAGACCACTGTTTGGGCACGACTGCTTCTTCACTTCCCCCCCCACACGCGCACTGAGACAAATACCACATAGAATTAGGAACGAACAGAAATATACAAACTGCGTGCCACCATGCCCGCATCGCCTAATCATATGTACAAAGTCGACTACAAGGAGAATAAGGGGAAATGCGTAGTCGCAGTAAGTCAAATGCGAGCGGGATATTGCATCGTGGAGGCACACCCAGAAATATTCGTCCCGTTGAGTGTGAAGTACATGGCCCCAAGAGTAATCGATGCGGAAAATGAAGAAACTAATTACAGAACAGTGAACATATGTTTTTACTGCTTCGAAAAATTTAGCAAGAGTGTTTATTGCCCTAACTGCAAATATGTGGTCTACTGTAGTGACGTGTGTCTAGATTTAGCGTGGAAGTTACATCGAGAAGAATGTGAAGTTTTTAAGTCTAATATTTTTGACAAGTTCTGTCCATCCATCATCATGCGCATGGTAATTAACAGCTACCTAAACCACTTTAATTTTTACGAATACTGTGGAAGCGTAGAAGAATTGCCAAAGGAAAAATATGAGTATTTTAAGTACCCAGCCTATATAGTAGCAGTAGCACTCATGAGCAAGAAAAAAAAATTATTCTCCAACTTTGAAGATAATGAGAGCATACTGAAAAATATCATCGAGAAATTTGTAAAAATTTCGAAAAATAGTTTACAGATAATTGATAATGATTTAGAACCAGCAGGATTGGCATTTTACAAAAAACCTGTGCCATATTTTAATCATTCATGTTTGAGTAACTGTGTAACTATATTTAAAAACCAAAAGCTATTCATACGAACCTTGGTGGATGTATATCCTGGGGAAGAACTAACCATTAGTTACGTTGATATAGCATTTGACAGAAATACGAGGTTAGCCATTTGTATGGATCAGTATTTCTTTACCTGTTCATGTAAGCTATGTAAAGTGAACATGGTCTCAGAATGTCAACATATTTTTAATACAGAACTTCTGTGCACGCAGTCAGAGAGTTGTAAAAAATGTGTTAATCATATGGAGCTCCTTTTGATATCAGAGTTGGAAAGGAAAAGCTGTTATATGAATAAAAATCAATTTAAGAGTGCTTATCCTGTTTTTAAAAAAACGAACGAACAACAACATGTGTGGAAATGTTCCATCTGCAAGGGTGAAGTTCATGATAATGTTATAAAAAGCTTAGTAGAAAAAGAAAAAGAAACTGTGAAAGAAGCCTCCCACTTGGAGTCTCTCTTCAGTGAAAAATACACTTATGACAATAAATCAGTATTACAGGCACTTAATAAAATAAAATCCAAAATTGATTATTTGACCACTTTTTATCACCATACTAAATATTCTCTACAAAAAATGAGAGCCAAGATTCTTTATATTTCTATACAGCTGCAAGAATTTAAGTTAGCATACAACATTGCTAACCAGTACCTGAAATCTATAGAAGTTACCTATGGGAAATACTCCCCCATTTATGGCTACTATATTTTCCTAACCGGGAAACTTGCCCTCTTTCTGGACCTAAAGTCAGAGGGCCTCAGTTTAATTCACAAGGCGAAGAAGAATATCATAAAAACGTACGGACCGGACTCTCCCATTTATAAGGATCTGGAGAAGTTCCTCTACACCAATAAATACTAATCATGTCTGAGACACAGGGATACATATTGTCTGTATTGTGACGAGTTTGTCCCGATGTCGTGCCAAAATATTTGTATGTGTACCCATCCGTCATGCTTCTTTTTTTATTTCCCAACTTTTTTATTTTTTATTTTTTTTTTTTTTTTGTTGCACTACTGTTGGTTTTTGAATATAAGTAGTACGCACTTTTTCTCACGGAGCGTAGGTATGTATACCTCGTGAATGGTCTGCGTACACATTCGCCCTTTTATCATTCTACGGCCTCAAACCTGTTGCTTCTTTTCTTTTTATTTTTTAAATTACAAATATTTTTTTTTTGTTTGCACAAAAATCCGCAATATGTATATATTCATTAAGAAATAAATAAAAAAAATTTTTAACCTTCATTTAAGGTTACATACATTTGTGGAGTTACTCGCAATCAGACCTATGTTACTTCGCTAAGTTATTTTTCTTATATGTTTCATCAGGGAGAATATAAATAAACGTAAGGCCTACTTGTGTTTCCGCGACCACATCAGGGGATTACGAATTTTCATGAAATAATAAGTGGGTATGGAGCATGAGTTCCATAATATTTCACTTATTTAAATATATATTCTAAGCAAGATTCCCACAAACCTTAAGCACTTTCCAGAATACACGAAAATTTAAAAATTAAAACATAATTCGAAAAAACCTCCAACCCGGAACCTACGTCATCATTAAACCGGAAACTACATTACTTTTAACCCGCATACTACATTACATTTAAACCAGGAACTGCATTACTTTTAATCCTGAACCAACCATATTTTTAACCGGGAACCAACATTACACTTTACCTTGAACCCTAAACCCTAAACCCTAAACCCTGAACCCTAAACCCTGAACCCTAAACCCTAAACTACTAAACACTGAACCCTAAACCCTGAACCCTGAACCCTAAACCCTGAACCCTGAACCCTAAACCCTGAACTCTGAACCCTAAACCCTGAACCCTGAACCCTAAAACCTGAACCCTGAACCCTAAACCCTGAACCCTGAACCCTAAACCCTCAATCCTGAACCCTGAACCCTAAACCCTAAACCCTGAACCCTGAACCCTGAACCCTAAACCCTAAACCCTAAACCCTAAACCCTAAACGCTAAACCCTGAACCCTAAACCCTAAACCCTGAACCCTAAACCCTGAACCCGAAACCCTAAACCCTAAACCCTGAACCCTAAGCCTAAACCCTGAACCCTAAAACCTGAAACCCTGAACCATGAACCCTAAACCCATGAACCCTAAACCCTAAACCCTGAACCCTAAAACCTAAATCCTGAACCCTAAATCCTGAACCCTAAATCCTGAACCCTAAACCTGTGGACCCTGAAACCCTAAACCCTAAACCTTGAACCCTAAACCCTAAACCCTGAACCCTAAACCCTAAACCCTGAACCCTAAACCCTGAACCCTAAAACCTGAACCCTAAACCCTGAACCCTAAACCCTGAACCCTGAAACCAGAACCCTAAACCCTAAACCCTAAACCCTGAAACCTAAACCCTGAACCCTAAACCCTGAACCCTGAAACCAGAACCCTAAACCCTAAACCCTAAACCCTGAACCCTAAACCCTAAACCCTAAACCCTAAACCCTAAACCTAAACCCTAAACCCTGAACCCTGAACCCTAAACCCTGAACCCTAAACCCTAAACCCTGAACCCTGAACCCTAAACCCTAAACCCTAAACGCTAAACCCTGAACCCTAAACCCTAAACCCTGAACCCTAAACCCTGAACCCTAAACCCTAAACCCTAAACCCTGAACCCTAAGCCTAAACCCTGAACCCTAAACCCTGAAACCCTGAACCATGAACCCTAAACCCATGAACCCTAAACCCTAAACCCTGAACCCTAAACCCTGAACCTAAACCCTAAACCCTAAACCCTAAACCCTAAAACCCTGAACCCTAAACCCTGAACCCTAAACCTAAACCCTGAACCCTGAACCCTAAACCCTGAACCCTAAACCCTAAACCCTGAACCCTAAACCCTAAACCCTAAACCTAAACCCTAAACCCTAAACCCTAAACCCTGAACCCTAAACCCTAAACCCTAAAACCCTAAACCCTAAACCCTAAACCCGGAACCCTAAACCCTGAACCCTAAACCCGGAACGCTAAGAACCCTAAACCATGGAAACATGAAACCCTAAACCCTGAACCCTAAACCCTAAACCCTGAACCCTAAACCCTGAACCCTAAACCCTAAACCCTAAACCCTAAACCCTAAACCCTAAACCCTAAACCCTAAACCCTGAACCCTAAACCCTGAACCCTGAACCCTAAACCCTAAACCCTAAACCCTGAACCCTAAACCCTGAACCTTAAACCCTAAACCCTAAACCCTAAACCCTGAACCCTGAACCCTAAACCCAAAACCCAAAACCCAAAACCCTAAACCCAAAACCCTAAACCCGGAACCCGACACTTTACATCTATGTTAATTTGGAAGGAAGAAGGGGGGAAAAATGCAGAAGAATCGAAGCAAAGCATAAAGGGGGAGAAAGGAAGGAAGTGTCTTTTAGTAGAGGAGGCAGAAAAAGAAGAGTGGTTCAAGGAAGGAATAGAAATGTCTTTAATGGGGACAGGAAGGAAATGTCTCTTAGGAAGGGAGGCAGAAAAAGAAGAGTGGTTTAAGGAAGAAAGAAAAAAAATGGTTTAAGGAAGAGTAAAGAAGGAAGAAAAAGAATGGTCTATGGAAGGAAGAATAAAGAGTGGTTTAGGGAAGGAAGAGTAAAAGAAGGAAGAGTAAAGAAGGAAGAAAAAGAAGAAAAGAAGGAATAGTAAAGAAGGAAGAAAAGAAGGAAGAGTAAAAGAAGGAAGACTAAGGAAGGAAGACTAAGGAAGGAAGATTTAAGGAAGGAGGACTAAGGAAGGAAGAGTAAAGAAGGAATATTTAAGGAAGGAGGACTAAGGCAGGAAGAGTAAAGAAGGAAGAAAAAGAATGGTTTAAGGAAGAGTAAAGAAGATTTAAGGAAGGAAGAGTAAAGAAGATTTAAGGAAGGAAGAGTAAAGAAGATTTAAGGAAGGAAGAGTAAAGAAGATTTAAGGAAGGAAGAGTAAAGAAGGAAGAATAAAGAAGGAAGGTTTAATGAAGGAAGGTTTAATGAAGGAAGGTTTAATGAAGGAAGGTTTAAGGAAGGAAGAAAAAGGAAGTTTTAAGGAAGGAAGAATAAAGAAGAAAGAAAAGAAGAGAAGAAGAGAGAAGAAATGAAAGAAGAAAAGAAGGAAGAATAAAAATAAAAAAAGGGCTTTAAGAAAGAAAAGAAAAAAGAAGGAAGAAAAGAAGAGAAGGAAAAAAGAAAAGAAAGAAGGCTCAAGAGAAGAAAGAAGAGAGAATAAATAGAAGGGAAGGAAGAGAAAGAAGAAGGAAGAAGAAGGAAGCAGAAGGAACATTAAAGGAGAAGAAAAGAAGGAAGGTTTAAGGGAGAGAAAAAAGAAGATTGAATGAGGAGAGAAGAAGATTTAAGGAAGAAAAGAAGAAAGGAAAGAAGGAAGAGTAAGGAAGGAAGTTTTAAGGAGGGATAAGGAAGAAGAAGGAAGGTTTAAGTGAGGGAAAAAGAAAGAAAATTGAATGAGCAGAAAAGAAGGTTTTAAGGGAGAAAGAGGAAGGAAGGTTTAAAGAAGAAAAGAAGAAGAAAGGTTTAAGGGAGAAGAAAAAGAAGAATGAATGAGAAGAAAAGAAGGAAGGATTAAGGGAGAAAAGGAAGGAAGGTTTAAGGAGGGAAAGGGAAGGAAAAGGAAGATTCTAATGAAAATAAAAGAAGATTTGAGGGAGGAAAGAAGGAAGGTTCTTAAGGGAGAAAAAGAAGGAAGGAAAGAAGGAAGGTTCTTAAGGGAGAAAAAGAAGGAAGGAAAGAAGGAAGGTTCTTAAGGGAGAAAAAGAAGGAAGGAAAGAAGGAAGGTTCTTAAGGGAGAAAAAGAAGGAAGGAAAGAAGGAAGGTTCTTAAGGGAGAAAAAGAAGGAAGGAAAGAAGGAAGAAAAGGAAGATTTAAAGAAGGGAAAGAAGAAAGGAAGGAAAGAAGGAAATTAGTAAAGGAAGAGAAGAAAGGAAGAAAAAAAGGAAGAAGAAGAAGGTTTCAGAGGAGGAAGAAAAAGAAGGTTTTAAGGATGAAAGGAAAGAAGAAATGAAAAGAAGGTTTTAAGGAAGAATCTTTTTTCTTTTTTTTTTTTTTTTTTTTTTTTTTTTTTTTTTCCTTCTTTAATTCTACATATAATATATATATATGTATAATATATATATGCATGTGTAAACTTTTTTCTGGAACGACAAAGACACATAACCATGGCACAAACACAGAATGATGGTGAATTGTTGAAGAAGTGGTTGGAGCATGTGTCCTCAAGGGCGATTACGGGGAGTATGGAGCCCGCGAAGAAGGCCGAGAAAATTACAGTAAGTGTATACATATGTACATATACATATATACATATATATATACATATATACTTATATGTATACGCATATGTGTAAACGTTCTCGATCTTATTTTCCCTCCTTGTAGGAAGAAATGCAGAAGAGTTTGAGGGAAACATGGGGAAAGTTGAAGAGTTGGCTGGAGAGGGGGGAGTCGAATGAAATACGCGGACTCTGTTATGAGGGCGCCGGGTGGACGAGGACGGGGGGAGTTTGGGATCAGTATATGCCAATATTATGTACGGCTGTCGCCGAAATTAAGTACTTCATGAATGGAGTAGAAACGAAAAAGAAAATGGGTACCCGGGGGCCCCTCAAGACAGATGATATCGAAGTTGAGCCAAGTATGGCGGACGATGAAGCCTATCGTCGCTGCATTGTTGGCGCCGTCGCTTTATCCACAGTTTATGGAGATCACTGTTACGTGCGTGAAGTCTTGGAGAAAGTTGAAGCACGGGCGAATGCCAAATTAAAAGGGTACTTGAGCAAACCTACAATGCCGCGCCAATTGAATAATTGTGGGGGAGTCAATTTGGAAGGTTTACTTCTCGGTAAAACACTCCTTCAGGATGAAATCAGCCAGTGGACTAGCAGTACGAGGCAGAGGACGGAAAATTATTGGAGGGTACAGTATTTGTGGAAACTGTGGAAGAGCGTATGTGCGCGGGGGAAGGAGTCACAGGGGCACGAGACAGTGCGGAAGGAAAATTTACAAGAGAATAAGGGCAGTATGTTATCCTTCTCAGGCATGGACAGCAGAAACAAAGACTTAATGGAAGAATTAATAAGTGAGAACGTGCCCTTAACGTTCGATGACTTGAAGTTAGCATTGCAGCAATCCATAGAAAATGATGGTGGCGTTGCTACTGGCACTCCCTTTGAAGTTTCCACCTTACTGAAGAACGTAGATGAGAAAGTCCACAAAAATAAAGGTAAGTATTAAAGAAAAAGAAAAATAAGAGGATGTTCCCATAAGGAAATGTTCATGGAAAAGTTATTCCTTTAAGGAAGGAGTCTAAGGAGGAAAAAGAGAAGGTTGCTTGAAGGGAAGGAGAAGTTCTGTCTGAATGAAGGAAGGGGTTATTTAGGGGGAAAGGAAAAGGAAGGTTTAGGGTGCAGGAATGAAGGAAGGGGTAAGAAAAGAAGGTTTAAGGGGGTAAGGGAAGGGTTGCCCAGGGGTGGGGGAGAAGGAAAGAAGGTTGTTTAGGGGGTGGGGAAGGAAAGACTACTTAGGGGTAAGGAAAGAGTACTTAGGGGGGAGGAAGGAAAAAGTACTTAGGGGGGAGGAAGGAAAGAGTACTTAAGGGGGAGGAAGGAAAGAGTACTTAGGGGTAAGGAAAGACTACTTAGGGGTATAGAAAGACTACTTAAGGGTAAGGAAAGACTACTTACGGGTAAGGAAAGACTACTTAGGGGTAAGGAAAGACTACTTAGGGGTAAGGAAAGACTACTTAGGGGTAAGGAAAGACTACTTAGGGGTATAGAAAGACTACTTAGGGGTAAGGAAAGACTACTTAGGGGTAAGGAAAGACTACTTAGGGGTAAGGAAAGACTACTTAGGGGTAAGGAAAGACTACTTAGGGGTAAGGAAAGACTACTTAGGGGTAAGGAAAGACTACTTAGGGGTATAGAAAGACTACTTGGGGGTATAGAAAGACTACTTAGGGGTAAGGAAAGACTACTTAGGGGTAAGGAAAGAATACTTAGGGGTAAGGAAGGAAGGTTTAGGGGGAAGGAAGGAAGGTTTAGGGGTAAGGAAAGACTACTTAGGGGTTAGGAAAGACTACTTAGGGGTAAGGAAAGACTACTTAGGGGTAAGGAAAGACTACTTAGGGGTAAGGAAAAAAGGTTCGGGTGTTAAGGAAAGAAGGTTCAGGGGAAAGGAAAGGTTCTTTTCTAGGTTATTAGAACAACAGTATGGCCTGGTACATAACCACCCTAAGGGTGGGGTAAGGAAAGAGTGCTTAAGGGGGGGTTTTCAGGAAAGAGTGTTTAGGGGGGGGGGAAAGGAAAGAGTGTTTAGGGGGGGGGAAAGGAAAGAGTGTTTAGGGGGGGGGAGAAGGAAAGAGTGTTTAGGGGGGGGGAAAGGGAAAGAGTGTTTAGGGGGGGGGTGAAGGAAAGTGTGTTTAAGGGGGGGGGAGGAAGGAAAGAGTGTTTAAGGGGGGGGTAAGGAAAGAAGGTTGTTTAGGGGGGGAGAAGGAAAGAGTACTTAGGGGGGGAGTAAGTAAAGAGTACTTAGGGGGAGGGGTAAGGAAAGAGTGTTTAGGGGGGGTGAAGGAAAGAGTGTTTAAGGGGGGGGTAAGGAAAGAAGGTTGTTTAGGGGGGGTGAAGGAACGAGTGCTTAGGGGGGGGGAGAAGGAATGGGTTGTTTAGGGGGGTAAGGAAAGAGTGTTTAGGGGGGGAAGGAAAGAGTACTTAGGGGGGGAAGGAAAGAAGGGTTTAGGGGGGGGGGAGAAGGAAAGAGTGTTTAGGGGTAAGGAAAGACTACTTAGGGGTAAGGAAAGACTACTTAGGGGTATAGAAACACTACTTAGGGGTATAGAAACACTACTTAGGGGTAAGGGAAGACTACTTAGGGGGGGGAAAGGGAAGACTACTTAGGGGTTAGGAATGAAGGTTTAGGGGTAAGGAAGGGTTCTTTCCTAGGTTATTAGAACAACAATATGACCTGGTACTTAGCCACCCTAAGGGGGGGAAAAGATAAGACTTTTTAGGGAGGGGTAAGGAATGAGTGCTTAGGGGTGGGGTTAAGGAAAGAGTGTTCGGGGGGAGGGGTAAGGAAAGAAGGTTGCTCAGGGGTGGGTAAGGAAAGAGTGTTTAGGGGTAAGGAAAGACTACTTAGGGGTATAGGAAGACTACTTAGGGGTTAGGAAAGACTACTTAGGGGTAAGGAAAGACTACTCTTAGGGGTATAGAAAGAC
This sequence comes from Plasmodium knowlesi strain H, assembly GCF_000006355.2. Lineage (NCBI taxonomy): Eukaryota > Apicomplexa > Aconoidasida > Haemosporida > Plasmodiidae > Plasmodium > Plasmodium knowlesi. The sequence goes on along the minus strand of NC_011912.2, from coordinate 772,715 downwards.
TACTGAGGGGTATAGAAAGACTACTTAGGGGTAAGGAAAGAAGGTTTAGGGAAGCAGAAGTAAAGAGATGTTTAGGGGGGGGTAAGGAAAGACTATTTAGGGGTAAGGAAAGACTACTTAGGGGTATAGAAAGACTACTTAGGGGGGGGAAGGAAAGAGTACTTAGGGGTAAGGAAAGACTACTTAGGGGTATAGAAAGACTACTTAGGGGTATAGAAAGACTACTTAGGGGTATAGAAAGACTACTTAGGGGTAAGGAAAGACTACTTAGGGGTATAGAAAGACTACTTAGGGGTATAGAAAGACTACTTAGGGGGGGATGAAAGGGAAGACTACTTAGGGGTAAGGAAAGACTACTTAGGGGTAAGGAAAGACTACTTAGGGGTATAGAAAGACTACTTAGGGGTAAGGAAAGACTACTTAGGGGTAAGGAAAGAGTACTTAGGGGTAAGGAAAGACTACTTAGGGGTAAGGGAAGACTACTTAGGGGTAAGGAAAGACTATTTAGGGGTAAGGAAAGACTACTTAGGGGTAAGGAAAGACTACTTAGGGGGAAGGAAAGAAGACTTAGGGGGAAGGAAAGAAGACTTAGGGGGAAGGAAAGACTACTTAGGGGTAAGGAAAGACTACTTAGGGGTAAGGAAAGACTACTTAGGGATAAGGAATGAGGGTTCAGGGGAAAGGAAAGGTTCTTTTCTAGGTTATTAGAACAACAATGTGGCCTGGCACTTAGCCACCCTAAGGGGGGGGAATGTAGGTTGGGGGAAAGGAAAGAGTGCTTTAAGGTAGGGAAGGAATGAGTGTTTAGGGGGGGGTGATGGAAAGAAGGTTTAGGGGGAAGGAAGGAAGGTTTAGGGGGAAGGAAGGAAGGTTTAGGGGGAAGGAAGGAAGGTTTAGGGGAAAGGAAAGGTTTAGGGGAAAGGAAAGGTTTAGGGGAAAGGAAAGGAAAGGAAAGGAAAGGAAAGGAAAGGAAAGGAAAGGAAAGGAAAGGAAAGGAAAGGAAAGGAAAGGAAAGGAAAGGAAAGGGAAAGGGAAAGGGAAAGGGAAAGGGAAAGGGAAAGGGAAAGGGAAAGGGAAAGGGAAAGGGAAAGGGAAAGGGAAAGGGAAAGGGAAAGGGAAAGGGAAAGGGAAAGGGAAAGGGAAAGGGAAAGGGAAAGGGAATGACAGAGAAGGAAAAGGAATAGGGGCGAAAGGAAAAGGAAGGGGGATGAAGGAAAAGGAAAGGGAAGGAAAGAGAAGGGAAGGAAAGGAAAGGGAAAGGGAAGGACAGGGGAAAGTGTTCCTTGGGGGGGTAAGGAAAGTGTGTTTAGGAGGGGTAAGGAAGGAAGGAAAGGGATTGAAGGAAAGGGATTGAAGGAAAGGGAATGCAGGAAGGAGGAGGAAGAAAAGGAAAGGAAAGGGAAAGGAAAGGGAAAGGGATTAGGGGAAAGGGAAAGGGAAAGGGATTAGGGGAAAGGGAAAGGGAAAGGGATTAGGGGAAAGGGAAAGGGAAAGGGAAAGGGAAAGGGAAAGGGAAAGGGAAAGGGAAAGGGAAAGGGAAAGGGAAAGGGAAAGGGAAAGGGAAAGGGAAAGGGAAAGGGAAAGGGATTAGGGGAAAGGGAAAGGGAAAGGGAAAGGGAAGGAAAGGGAAGGAAGGGAAGGGAAGGGAAGGAAAGAAGGAAAATGGGAAGGAAAGAAGGAAAAGGGGAAGGAAAGAAGGAAAAGGGGAAGGAAAGAAGGAAAGGGGGAAGAAAAGAGGAAGGGGAAGGAATAGGAAGGGGAAGGAAAGAGGAAGGGGAAGGAAAGAAGGGGAAGTGGAATGAAAGAAGGGAATGAGAAGGAAAGGGAATGAAAGAGAAGGAAGTGGAAGGGAAGGAAGTAACGGGAAGGAAGTAACGGGAAGGAAGTAAGGGGAAGGAAAAGGAGTGAAAGAGAAGGAAAGGGGAAAGGAAAAGGAAAAGGAAAGGAATAAGAAGGAAAAGGAAGGTTTCGGGGAAGGAGAAGGGAAGGAAAAGGAAGGTTTAGGGGAAGGAGAAGGGAAGGGGAAGGAAGGAGAATAAAGGGAAAGGGAAAGGGAAAGGGAAAGGGAAGGAGAAGGAAAGGGAATGAGAAGGAAAGAGAAGGAAGCGTAAGGAGGGAAGGAAAGGGGGAAGGAAAGGGGGAAGGAAAAAGAAAGGGGAAGGGGAAGGAAAGATGAAAAGGAAGAAGAAGGATGAGGGAAGGAAAGAAGGGGAAGGAAGAAAGGGGAAAGAAGGAAAGGGGAAAGAAGGAAAGGGGAAGGAAGGTTTAGGGGGAAGGAAAGAGTGCTTAGGGGGGGTGGGAAGGAAAGAGTGCTTAGGATGGGAGGAAGGAAAGTGTTGTTCAGGGGGTGGAAGGAGAAGGAAGGTTAAGGGGTAAGGAATGAGTGTTTTGGGGGAGGGAGTAAGGAAAGAAGGTTGTTTAGGGTGGGGGTAAGGAAAGAGTGCTTAAAGGGGGGGGGAAAGGAAAGACTACTTAGGGGTAAGGAAAGAAGGTTTAGGGGTAAGAAAAGACTGTTTAGGGGGTAAGGAAAAACTACTTAGGGGGTGGGGAAAGACTACTTAGGGGTTAGGAAAGACTACTTAGGGGTACGGAAAGACTACTCTTAGGGGTAAGGAAAGACTACTTAGGGGTAAGGAAAGACTACTTAGGGGTAAGGAAAGGAAACTTAGGGGTAAGGAAAGACTACTTAGGGGTAAGGAAAGACTACTTAGGGGTAAGGAAAGAGTGTTTACCGGGGGGGGAAAGGGAAGACTACTTAGGGGGGGGTGAAAGGAAAGACTACTTAGGGGGGGGGGGAAAGGGAAGACTACATAGGGGGGGGTGAAGGAAACGGCTGCTTAGGAAGGGGGGGTAAGGAAAGGGTTGCTTAGGGGGGAGAAGGAAAAGAGTACTTAGGGGAAGGAAAAGAGAAGACTACTTAGGAGTAAGGAAAGACTACTTGGGGGTAAGAAAAGACTACTTAGGGATAAGGAAAGAGTGTTTGAGGGGGGGGTAAGGAAAGAGTGTTTAGGGGGGGGTGAAGGAAAGACTACTTCGGGGTAAGGAAAGACTACTTAGGGGTATAGAAAGACTACTTAGGGGGTAAGGAAAGACTACTTAGGGGGGGGGGAAGGAAAGAGTACTTAGGGGTAAGGAGAGACTACTTAGGGGTAAGGAAATACTACATAGGGGTAAGGGAAGACTACTTAGGGGTTAGGAAAGACTACTTAGGGGTAAGGAAAGACTGTTTAGGGGGAAAGGAAGACTGTTTAGGGGGAAGGAAAGACTACTTAGGGGTAAGGAAAGACTACTTAGGGGTAAGGAAAAACTGCTTATGGGTAAGGAAAGACTACTTAGGGGTAAGGAAAGACTACTTAGGGGTAAGGAAAGACTACTTAGGGGTAAGGAAAGACTACTTAGGGGTATAGAAAGACTACTTAGGGGTATAGAAAGACTACTTAGGGGTATAGAAAGACTACCTAGGGGTAAGGAAAGACTACTTAGGGGGGGGAGAAAGGGAAGACTACTTAGGAGTAAGGAAAGAGTACTTAGGGGGGGTAAGGAAAGACTACTCTTAGGGGTAAGGAAAGACTACTTAGGGGTAAGGAAAGACTACTTAGGGGTATAGAAAGACTACTTTGGGGTAAGGAAAGAGTACTTAGGGGGGGGGAAAGAAGGTTTAGGGGGAAGGAAGGAAGGTTTAGGGGTAAGGAAAGACTACTTAGGGGTATAGAAAGACTACTTTGGGGTAAGGAAAGACTACTTAGGGGTAAGGAAAGACTACCTAGGGGTAAGGAAAGACTACTTAGGGGTAAGGAAAGACTACTTAGGGGTAAGGAAAGACTACTTAAGGGTAAGGAAAGACTACTTAGGGGTAAGGAAAGACTACTTAGGGGTAAGGAAAGACTACTTAGGGGTAAGGAAAGACTACTTAGGGTTATAGAAAGACTACTTAGGGGTGAAGAAAGTGTTACTTAGGGGGGGGGAGAAGGAAAGAAGGTTTTGGGGGAGGTAGGGAGGAAAGAAGGTTGTTTAGGGGGGGTAAGGAAAGACGGTTTGTGGAGGGGAGGAAGGAAAGGGTTGTTTAGGGGGGAAATAAGGAAAGGGAGTTTAGGGGGGGGGTAAGGAAAGAAGGTTTAGGGGGGGGGGAAGGAAAGAAGGTTTAGGGGGAAGGGACGGAAAGTGTGTTTAGTGCGGGGGGTGAAAGGAAAGAATGTCTTAGGGGGAAGGAAAGACTACTTAGGGGTAAGGAAAGACTACTTAGGGGTAAGGAAAGAGTACTTAGGGGAAAGGGAAAGGAAAGAGTGTTTAGGGGGGGGGGGGGGTAAGGAAAGAGTACTTAGGGGGGGGGTAAGGAAAGAGTACTTAGGGGGGGGTGAAAGGAAAGACTACTTAGGAGTAAGGAAAGACTACTTAGGAGTAAGGAAAGACTACTTAGGGGTATAGAAAGACTACTTAGGGGTAAGGAAAGACTACTTAGGGGTAAGGAAAGACTACTTAGGGGTAAGGAAAGACTACTTAGGGGTATAGAAAGACTACTTAGGGGGGGATAAGGAATGACTACTTAGGGGTAAGGAAAGACTACTTAGGGGTAAGGAAAGACTACTTAGGGGTAAGGAAAGACTACTTAGGGGGTAAGGAAAGACTACTTAGGGGTATAGAAAGACTACTTAGGGGGTAAGGAAAGACTACTTAGGGGTATAGAAAGACTGCTTAGGGGTAAGGAAAGACTACTTAGGGGTTAGGGAAGACTACTTGGGGGTAAGGAAAGACTACTTAGGGGTAAGGAAAGAGTGTTTACCGGGGGGGGAAAGGGAAGACTACTTGGGGGTAAAGGAAAGACTACTTCGGGGTAAGGAAAGACTACTTAGGGGTATAGAAAGACTACTTAGGGGTAAGGAAAGACTACTTAGGGGGAAGAAAAGAGTACTTAGGGGTATAGAAAGACTACTTAGGGGTAAGGAAAGACTACTTCGGGGTAAGGAAAGACTACTTAGGGGTATAGAAAGACTACTTAGGGGTAAGGAAAGACTACTTAGGGGTAAGGAAAGAGTACGTAGGGGTAAGGAAAGACTACTCTTAGGGGTAAGGAAAGACTACTTAGAGGTAAGGAAAGACTACTTAGGGGTAAGGAAAGACTACTTAGGGGTA